>NW_028277176.1:4855555-5159027 GCF_051122295.1 Plectrocnemia conspersa | reverse complement strand
CTTATTATCAATCAATAATTGTGTACTCTTCATTATCTCAAGAGTCCGTTTATTTGTTTTCGCATTATTATATGTATTTACAATCTAGAATTTGATTAATTATAATTTTTTGTATATTGCTTTATTTTATAAATAAGCATAAATATAATCTATTTTTAAAAAAATAATTAATATATATTAATATATTATTATTCCTCTTTCTGATGACGTCATGCGTGAGCTATCTGGTCTTGTAAAATAGAGCGTATTGATAATAATCATAATTTTGAATACAAAATTAACGAAATTGTTTTGATTTATCAAAAATCAATCTGGTGATATTTAACATTTTCATTTAAATTTTAAATTTTATCAAATAATAATCTGTTATTTAACTGTCAGTTATTGGGTTGTTAAAAATCTATTAATTAACTGTTTATACCGACAATACCAAAAATAATTTAATGACATACATGATTTTAGTACACGAATATTCTAAAGCTTTTTACTTTTATGAAGCAATTTTTGTGTTGCATATGTTAAAATATCTGTATTTAGTCAATATTATTTAATTAGTATTAAACATATATTAAAACCAATTAAATTACTTATCAATTACTGACCCAATAAATCAGGAAAATATTATAAACCATTAAAAAAACTGCTAATTTTTTAGCCAAAAATGCTAATATAGTCTGAGAGGTTAGAATTAATGATTAATATTTTAATATATTTCCGATCGATCATTGACGATTATCCTAATGAATCGAGCTATGTTATGCATAATATCATCTATTGATTTAAGACTGTAATTATATGTATATACTTTGATTTAAGTCCACTTATTTTAATTGTTTTACGCCATTGTAACGCATTAGGCTAGTGCCTATTATGTTTAAATGAAAGATTTGCAATACATATTTTTATATATGTATATATAGTAAATTACAGCATTAATAATCAAATAATAATAATATATTAGATTATTTTTTTAATCCATGGATTATTGTTTATTATCGCGACTACTTTAATAATCGATGAAATGGTTGTCAATACATCAAAAGCGATAATTTATTGCCGACATTACATATGTTTTAAAAACACAGTCGACATTTTAAATAGGCGAAAAACACGTTTTTGATCAATTCTCAAGCGATCGAACGATCAGATATTTATCCAAAGAGAATATCATCGTCCGGCGAGGAATGTTGCGTGATGATACATTTTTTTATCCAAAATTATATTTATAAATAATTATATTATCGCGCTAATACTCAACTAGCGATCCAGTGGCGATAACGCTAAACGGTTAGCTGAACAATAAATAATCTCGAGCGGTTGTGATTAACTTGGCAGCTGATTTACATTCTAATTTGCGATGGCCCATTCCGAGCGACGGGCCTGAACTTGCGCCCATGCGACGAGCGATTACGCTGTGACTTATTGCGAGCCAATTGTCACAAGCGCCTGGGCAAAATTGCCTGGAAAACGGCCCGCGATTTACATTATTTTTAACGCCATTTTCCCGACAATGGCGTAGAGAAAAAATAACGCTTATTACGCCAATTAATACGCGCGTTTAGTTGGTAATTTTTACGTATATTTATTGCGGCGAGAGACATTTTAATTACGGGTACTTATTGCACAGTGATGCCGAACCGGCAGAGGCGAGAGCAATTAATTTTATTAATTTATTCCTATTCTATGGTGTATAGTTCGCGACGAGAGTTTCCCAAACGGTGTGTAATTTGAAGCGCGTATATTATTTTGTCAGCCTATTAACTAGGTTTAATGAGAGGTGGATGGATTAAATTATTACTTCTTTCATAAGTATTGGATTCGAATAAAAATTGACATTAAATTTTAATTCAGTTAATATATATTTATTATAATTACATACCATAAACAATTTAATAGCGAATCGCTTTTAAATTTCACAGTCATAATTAATTATTAAAAATTCGCGTTAATGCTTAAATTATACTAAAAATCTAAAACAAAGGGGTGATATTTAAACTATGCCGAAGAATCATAAATTAACTCATACTTATTTCATCAAAAATATATAATCATTTGGTATTTAACTCTTCTAGTGATTTTTATCTAGTCGTAATTTTAATATACGATATGAAACGTTTAATTAAATGTTATTATAAAGCGACTATAAAAAATCACTTATATATGATAATTACACTTATCTTAAGTAAGCGATTCACAACTTTTTTCACAACACTGCGTTTCTTTTCGTATAATTAATATTTCAATTATACTATTTTTTTCAGCGTGCGAAAAAGCTCACCTGTCGATATCTAATCCGAGATAATCATTGCCGCATTTTTATATTATATATAAAAATCGTTAATTACATATAATTCAAAGCCAAGGATGAGTTGAATATGAAGCCATATACAATATATCATCCCGTCGTATCATAGTACATCTTTTTTGCACTTTATACTGTAATTATTTTGATTTTTCGCACTATAATTTAATTACACATAATATAATTAATTTATTTCGTGCCAAAATACTTGCTATATCGTTAAAATATTAAATGCGCGATGAATATTCATTTTTGTTTATCGTGTATGCGTTTACGCCCATTACGCGAATCATGTGTGGGATAATATGATTTGTTTATTACGTGAGGTGACTATCAAAGGTCATTCTAAGTGAACTAATTTAAAAGTTAAAAATATAAAGCATTAAGAACTTTAATAAACTGTAGAAGAAATGCTGACAATATCTCATCTAGAATCTGAATCAAAAGGTGGTTTAACTATGCAAATCAAATGCTTACATTACATTTTATGTAATAATCTAATACAAAAATTTAAAGGAAAAAGCTGTTATTTACTATTTATGGAAATAGTATGCTTTTATTGTTATTGTATGAGTTTATATCGCAAGAATTAATAAATGTATTATTTTTATTGCACAGTTAGAACTCAATGCTACCAGAGTTGAGCCTTTATTTTTCAACCAACCATGTCATAATCCAAATAAAAAGCTACACGAGTAATGTGTGTGGTTTTACGATATGCCCGACAACATTCTCTAAAGCTTTTATGTGAACTTGCCGTGTTGTGAACTGTCGAGCATTTACTATTTTTATGGTCCTTGTTGGTATATACTTAACCGGTCACACACACATATATGCACACCTGTTGTGGTATAGTGTGCGAGAGAAAGAAACGGTTGTACGCGTTTTGTAAACAAGGTGTAAATTCACATCACAACCGCACATTGTGGCGTAATTAAGCGAAACGAGACCAGGGAATAGATAAATCTCGAAATGCGCCAGGGAGGAGCGCGCGTTGCATATTCAATGGGGAAATTTGCGCATGAATTGCACACGTGCATGTGTGCGTGCTCCGATGCTTGCAAAGATAATTTTCCAACCCTTAGAAAGGCGATGGCGTGTTATTATTTAATTTGGCACAATGGGGCGGTATTAGCATCGATATCGGCGCGTTTCGTAGATAAACATATGTAGATATGTAGGGGTGTAAAATTCACAAGTTGATGTTTAAAATTAATTTTTCGACTAAACGCAATTGTACACCATGGTAACATAGAGTCAAAAGTATGGTTTAATTATACTATCAAAAGATTTTTTTTGCTTATACAACACTTAACAATAAAATCAAAACACCGCTCCTACTTCAAAAATCCATAATAAAAATTCGGAGATATGTAATATACATTACTTTTTATCATAATTAATAGCAACAATGTAATTCAAAATATTTTTTGTATTGTATTAAAGCTGTTTTAAAACTTTGACAAAGTCAACGATATGTTAAAAAGTAAGAACTTATATTCATTACTTATTTGTAATAAATATCAACATATAATTTTTAAATTAACTAAAAGGTTATCATTGTAATACAATTTTATTAAAATTCAGTTTACATTTTTTTTTTTTGATTGACACAGTTTAAGCTACATCTAATCGCTTTATTTTTCCATATTTATAGCTTTGTTATCTCATCAGTTATAGCTAAAAAATGTGACTAAATAATTGTTTTATACAAAATATGTTACTTAATCTACTTAAAAGTTTACATTATGAACAACACAATAAACAGTAACATATACCTAAAATACCTGCATTCTAATCACATATCGGCACTATTGTTTTTAAATTAAAATTAAAGGTTATTATTTATTTAAATCATATACAAATTATTTATTGCTAAATTTTCTCAAGAAGCTATAGTAATGGCTTTTGATACTGAAACAAAAATATCAATATCTTTATTTTTATTCAAGCAATAATAAATTATACCTACACTACAATAAATATTATTTCAAGCTCCTTAAATATTTAAGATAAAAATAGAAAATTGCATCAAAATGTATAATTTATAATATACTTTCGAGTTATAATTATAAAAAGACATTATTTTTTTTTTTAGGTTAAATTAAGACCATTGTGGCCTAACATGTTACCACAATGCGCTACGATGGTCAAAAACAAATTTTAAATTTATAAAACAAAAAAAACGTTTATATACATAAATATAACAATACTTAAAAATAATAAACATAACAAAAAATTATAAAATATCAAAATAAAATTATACAAACTGGATCAGCTCCTCGTAGCTAACATTAAACAGGTCAATATGTAATGCCAGCGTATTAAGGAGCCGGATGGCCACAGCTATAGGCGAGTCGGCAAGTGCGGACGTCCTAGCCCTAACGGCTATCAAAAGAGGACGCGATCGTGATTCTCGAAAATGTTCCGGAACCCAAAACTGGAATTCCTAGAGAATAGCTGGATTGTCGACAGCACCTTTTAGTAATTTGAAAAAATGCTTAGCGACATACAACTTTCTGCGAGAACTCAGCGAATCGTATCCCAACGCTCCTAAAAAAAAGGCGCTGGGATATATGTACGGATAATAACCAAATGTACTTTTGTAAAGGTATCTTAAATACCTTTTTTAAATTTTTCCACTAAAAGGGAATATTTGGCTATTCGGGGATTCCAAATTAAAGATCCCGATTCAAGAATGCTACGAACTAAGGTGTCATAGAGGATGCGAATAACTGACGGATCGTCAAAGTGAAAGGCATTCCTCATAACAAAGCCGAGCATCTTGGAAGATTTATCACAAACGTCGTGTATGTATAGAGAGAACCTCCATTTGCTCTCTACAACAATGTCTACAACAAATCGAATGCATTTATATAATTTTAATTCATCTGCGTACAGAAAAAACTTGAATTTGTAATTGCTGTATTTATGTCATTAATAAATAGCGCAAAAAGCAGAGGGCCCAGATTGGATCCTTGAGGAACCCCCGAAGGGGTAAAATATTCTTATGACAATCGGCCACCATAGGTTACAAACTGTCTACGATTGCTTAAATAACTTGAGAATAACCGAGTTAAGTTATCCGAGCAACCGAGGTTCGACATTTTTTAAAATAATAACCTATGACAAACATTGTCAAAGGCTTTCTCAAAATCTGTATACACGACGTCTACTTGAATTCCCGCATCGAGAGAAGTTGTCACCGTTTTGGTGAACGACAAAAGGTTAGTAACAGTGGAACGGGCAGGACGAAACTGTTGGTCTAACAAAACTTGCCGAAAGTGATTATAGAGATATTTATGAATAATTATTTCAAATAATTTAGCAGGAGCTGACAACACTGCGACTGGTCTATAGTTCTTTATATATAATTTGTCACACTTTTTATGAATAGGGGTGACCTTTGTGCATTTCCATAGATCAGGAAATGATGATGTCTTGAGAATCAGATCATAAATATATTTTAGAGGAGCAGCGAGACTGACTTCGCAACCCTTCAAAATAAAAACGGGAATTAAATCCGGTCCAGAAGAACTGCTCAGTTTCTTTGATTGTCAGTACTGAAGACCAAGAACACGAAGAAGGAAGCGACTGAGCAGAAGGCGAAAAATATTCCTCTAAAACAGAACGAAAATATTGCGCAAAACCGTATGCAATATTTTGTGAACCGTCCAATGTTTTATCGTCGAGGTTCATCACTTTTGACGTCGACTGAGTAGCGCGTTTAGTGTTAATGAATTTTCAGAACGCTTTGGGATATTATTATTATTATTATATAATATATTATCTTTGGATGTATAGTAAAAAGATATTTATATATTTTATTTTACACTTCATTTTTGATATTAATTATGCTAGATTTTAATATATAAAACACGTTTATATCATAAAAAATCTGAGCTTTAAGCTCCGAATTTCAATTGCGGATTTTTGAACATTTAATTTTTTGACTATAAAACAAAAATAGTTTGATAATGAAACAATCTTAGTATAAAACTGCCTTCCACATAGTTTGTTTAATTTTGATATAATGAAACGTTCGATTTTTTTTAGTAGGCCATTGTTACTCAGAACGACTGTAATATCTTAGCATTAATACTCCTCATATATTAAATCGTTCATTATGTCATCGCGAAGGCATACCGGAAATTAAACGTACATGTATCGAATAGCTTCGCCATTACACGTTAATATGCACACATAAACGAAAGGCCATTTGTCATAAACGTAAATGTGCGAACGAGTCGCTTTCATAATGGAACACACATAAAAATATATAATATATAAACCATAAAAAAACGGGCTGCTTTGTATTCAAAAGTGATAACACTTGGATTCATAGTCGTTAATTAAAAATACTCATATGCATGCGATCCAAGCAGTCCATTGTTGGATGAATATTTTATGGCTTTCGCATAAAACGCAGGTTCGCGAGAAAAATTACTAATATATATATTTTTATACAAAAAAAATCGTATGCGCCACGGTAATATCAAATGCTCGGATGCAATGAATACTAAGCGAGCATTTTGATGCAAAAAAGTGCATTAAACTTTATGATACCATAACTCTTGAATAGCGCACAGGACGAGACGCATTTTTCCCGTGCTCAAGTGCCGTGTCTTATACCATGAAAAAACTATATATAAAGCGAACCGAAAATCATTGTTGTTCTCGCATGGCACTCAAAAGGATGCTCAGATTTAAAAGATCGCTTTATTTATACAATAAAAGGCTATTGTGAATGAACGAAACACTCTTAATTATTAGACGACAATAGAGCACTTAAAATATCGATATCAAACTGATATTTTAAATCAATAAGAAATTAAGCATTTTCCATGACTGATATTTTAACATGTTTATACGTATGTATATATATTATATACATACATATATTGCACTAGAGCAGCTGTTGTACGATTTTAGCCGTGTTTATACATTCAGAGCGATTCATACATATTCAACGGTCTGTGTGTTCTGACCAATTTGCCCGTTAAAACAGAATCACGGACCGTAAAATGTATGAAAATATACGGTAAAAACAAAAAGGCATTGTTTCTCGCTTGTACCCGCTTATTTTTTTGTTCCAAAAACCAGACAAAGAGGCACGGAACAAGCATTTTTTGGAGAGCAAAAGTGAGCGAGAGGGACACTGTAATATATGTATGTACAATTTAAAGCGGATACCACACTGTGTAATGTAACAATGAAATTGGCCATCTTCGAATACAACACTTGACGTCTAATTTTTCACGGCGGCCCTGATTAGAGCGAGTTTTCGGTCTATTTACGAGCGAAAATCGCAGGCGCCTCGGTGTGTTGCACTTGACGAAATTTACGAATGTTTTTGTATTTCTAGTATATGTACGTATGTACGGAACATACAAACGAGCGTACCGCACAAGTGTTGTCCTCTACAAATCGATACTCGTCTAGATTTATATGTATGTATATAAAAATCACGTAACGAAAAACACCGGTTGCAACAGGGGTAAAAAACAATTTTACAGCAATGGAAAATTAAATTTTCAGTATTTTTTTTTAAATATAAAAGATAAACTTATCTCCTAAGTGACATATGTTGTAAAATTAATATTTTATTTAGAAGTAACCTTCGTTAAAAATTTTGCACTTTTTAATAGTAAGTGCTTTGTTATTTTTATGAAATGTGTTTGGTAAATGGACTGTAGAATGCCTATAGCAAAGTGGACTGCTAAATTTAGATGAGGAAGAATCAGATTCAAATTTAAATATTTTACATAATATTGAAGTGATTGAAGTTGCATGAAGCAAAGGAAATTTTAACTGAAAATTTGTATATATTGAAACTTTGTCTTAAAGGTGTTGCGAATTCTGATGTTAGACAAAAAATCACAATTTATTATAGCCATTATAAGTTTTAGTAAAAATGAATTTTATTTTGTGTCTTATACTACTAATTCATTATTAATAATTCCAAAATTAATTAAAATAGTTGGAAAGAAAAATTCTAATAAAGAAGTTATGACTTTCATTTTTTTAAGAAGCTATAATAAAGTGTATGTCAATAGTAATAATTAAAAAAGAAATAAACCATCATGTAAAAAATACTTTTTCCATCACAATGATTCGGCTCATTCATCAATGTAAAAAAATATATAATCTTGTAATAGAATTGTTCTATGAAAATGTGAAAATCCATACTAAGATAAATTAGATAATGATAGATATACACATATTTTTTAAAAACTTGACTAATTACACATTTTAAATTTCTGAATGAGATGTATTAACCATAAGTTCCATAAATTTTTTTCGTCAAAAATAATATTTTAGGTTTAATATTATTTCATATAATAAAGAAAAAATATTAAAAAAATACATATTGAAAACCAATTTCGAACTATTTCAGTACAAACTGTACGTTGTAAATATGCAACAATATGAAAATAAAGAATTTATAAAGTCATATATTATAGAAATATCATTACAGTTGGGAATTAGTTGCAAATTTGCAATACCAAAAATCGCAGGGCTAAGTGTAGGGAGCACATTTACCGTAATATATACATATGATAATTTATTACTGAAGTTTATTAACTTAACATGTCTTAATTTATACAGCACCTCTGTTTTTTTTAGTTATTTTCAAACAAATAACTAAAAAGTCAGGGGTGCTGTATAAATTAAAATATGTTAAGTAAACAAACTTCAGTAATAAATAATCATGTGTATATATTACAGTAAATGTGTTCTACCAGTGAAGTTATATTGATACTGGCGTTTCAGTAAAATCATCGATAGATATATATATATATCTACTATAAAAAATATAATTAACCTTATAGGCGCTATTAAAATTATATGCTACTCGAAAATGTATATGAAATTTAATTTTACAGTTGCGAAACATGATATAACCAAACCCACCTTGATCTAATGAAAGTTTTAAAACTAACTATAGTCTTAAAGTTAGGTTAGGTTTGTAGTATTCTGTCGGACAATGTGGCATCACTAGCTTTGATCATGTTAAAATAAGCACACCAGAACATTTATTTGCAAGCAAATACAGTTTTACTGACACTAAGTATTGTAAATTTTTCGTTTTTAATACATTTTAACTAGCTAAGATAGTAAAATTATATTTATACTAGTAAAAATATAGCATATACGAAATTTATAGAATAGGCTTGTCTTAATTTTAGGTTCGTAAAATATTTTTTAAAGCCATAAAATCAATCTAATTAAACAGTAACATTTGCTATCTGTTTTTAAGTAGTAAATACATGCAAATTAAAATTAATCATGCATGAATGTTTAAATAATTTGATGCATGTCTCTCACTCTAGTAAGTGTATATTTGGACTGAATATATCAGATTAAAACAGATTATTTTTTTATACATATAAGATATTCTCTATGAGCTGTATTAGAGAATTTTCAATATTAGATATATACGACCAAGCTTGATTTTAATTAATCATCACGATATTCATCCGTGAGATTAGGAAAATCTAGATTAACCTAATCTGTGATGATCGATCGAAATTATAATTTTATAATAATCACTGATTCTGATCTCCCAGACACGATAGAAACTTAAAAACAATAAGTTATGTATGGGATTAGAACCCAGCTTCGAAGGTACAAGAAGGTATCGTGTAAGAAAACAGCACTGTAATGAATAAAGCTATGTAGTAAATGAAAGAAAGAGTAATTCGTTTAATTCCAAGCGCTGATTAAATAATGTATTTTTTATGATTTTTATTACGAATTTGGCTAGCATGACTATACATGTTTCCCCAATGCGTCACGTCGATCATTAAACAGAAAGTTTTATTGAACATACGTATATTGTAACAAGCACAATAATAAAAATCAACGCGAAATGTGTAATCATAACAATAAATATTAAAAAATACAAAAAAACATAAAGATGCACATCATTTTTTTCAGCCCTCGTAGCTATCGTGGAAAACATCTTTAATGCTCGTTGAGAAGCTAGATAGATCGCGCAATGGGAAAATTTTTAAGCAATGACGTCTTGCCCCTTTTAAAGATAAATTATGTATTATGAAACATTATTTTTATTATACAATTTCGATATTTTTATATTATAAAAAACGTGTTTTTTTGAGTAAATGTTATAAAATAAATCCTTTTAATTTTTTTATTGGATATTTATAATTTATATAAAAAAAGAGAGAATAAAATGATATCATTTCAAGAATCAAGTGGCAGCTGGAAGTCGCTGATGGATTGTCGACACCGCCTCTTAGCAACGCCGAGATAACAATGAATTGTATCACAACGCTTTATGTATACTAACAGTGTAGATAGCTAAATAATATTTATTAAATTGATTTATTAACAAAGCTATTTCTCATATTGACAATTAGTCTATGCGCATTTAAAAGTAGTCTTTATAGTTTAAATATATAGTATAAATTTAAATACAAAAGTTTGAAACCCCTGATGTGGCCGCGTGTGTTTGAACGAACACAAGTGAAGCAACCCCGAGCGTTGCGAAGAAGGGTTTTTCCGGTTTCCTGTCATTTCCACACGGCGCCCCATCCCCCCACCACGCCGCCGCCGCGACGCCGCCCCATTGGCGGAGAGCGGGAGGGGGACGCCATGTTGGAAAATTCGACGCACCAAACTGCGCATGCCCAGTGCGGCTCTGCCCGTCGGAACGGAAAAATTCTCTCATTGAGAGACGGCGACATTTTCGCACAACCACCATTTTAATTGTCCCATACCAATATTATTATTATTAGTAGTATTCATAATTCACATATGAAATCGATTCTATCATATAAAAGTATTTGAGTACATAAGAGTAAAGTTATTTTTTAATAAATATAGGAAATAAATCATTCTATTGTAAAATGTCATTATAGATATAAAGTATATAATTGTTATTTTAGCAGACTTTTCCGCCACGAAATTATTTTATATTCGACAATTCTTGAATTCATCTCATTATTAATTTTCAATTTTATGTCCCAATGCCATTATTGGTTTACATCTAACACGCTTATGAAAAAAAAACATTAATAGTAAAAATATAGTACCGGGAATAAAACGCTTTAAAGACAATTAAAAAATGGATGGAAAACTAATATGGATATCTCAATGTGTCAGGAATGATTTAATGGAAATTTTATGTTATTATCGAAGCATTTAAAAATGAATTGTTTTTCTTCAGTATTGGCCAACTGTCAAGAAAATTAATTATATTGAAGTCACATATTGCTGTATATGAATACCTGACAGTGATTAGATATTACCCTAAGTAAAATACAGTTTCAATTGTGTACGTATAGTTTATGATATAAATGTGTTTTGATACATCCAATTACTTAAATTTAAACTCGACATCCTTAATGGATAGTTCGATCGACGAATGCAAATACAAACACGCTCGCGTGCCTCGGCCCGTTGCCCCGAACAATAAGTCATTGAATTTGATAGAATTGCCTTATGTAATACAATAATATAATCACGGCCGATACAATATATAATAATAACGCGATCCGGGCACGCGTGATGATGCGCTCGTAAAGCGTGCCGCTCGGCTTACATTCGGCCCGTTTAATGTCTTACTCGGCGTGTCCTGTTTTCGGATTTGGCCCGAGCGACTGATAACATTAGCGATAACGCGCCGCGGCACTGGAAACGCCGCCGCTACGTTTAGCGTTTTATGCGTTAACGTTACGTGCCCCGACGTACCTACTACTACGTGACCGCATCGATCGGCCGCGCGGTCCGACAGTGACGTAGGAAAAGCGTTTTCCCCGTGACGTCACGGAAGATGGGGGCGCGGAAGATGTATGGGTTGGAGCGGAGCGGTGAGTGAACCTGAGCGGAATGCGACTTTATCGATCAATGCGCGGAGCGACGCGCGGTCTGGCGCTGCGTCCGATTAATTTTGGGGCATGGTGTAGAGCGCGCGGCGAAATTCGAACGCAAAAAATAGACTGTAGTCCAATAAAAGCATATTCAATAAAAATGTGGGTGATCTTATTGTTGAAACTTGCGTTATGACTGTGACCAAGAATGATCATTCATCAATAAGGATAAACTAGACAATAATGTAAAGGATAAGACCACACAAAATCCTCGTTACGACTAGAAAAAATAAATACCATAAATAGCACGTAAGGATTCTCTGGGGCATTGAATAAATATATTGTTTATGAAAACAAAAGCACCATAGGACCAAAACATTCCCGTTACACAATTCGACCTCGGAGATGTCCATCAAGCAAATGTCACTTTCTAAAGGCGTATACATATTTAATTGTTATAAGAAGCGAGTGCAAGTCAGTCAGCAAGCTTTGCAGCCTTGAATACATACAGCTGATCTGCAATGAGGACCAGAAAGACACCGGCAGATACTCGCAGATTCGCCGCCACCGCGAAGATATGGTCTGTCTCCCAAATACGATCATCGCAGCAAGAGGATTTACCCTCCAGACACTCACTGCCACCTACAAGACCCCTGAGGATCTTCTACTGATATCATCCCTGCGCCAGCTTTTCTACCACTGCTCAGAAAAAACGATACTCGGCCATCATAGTAACTCGCAATATATGTAATATAAACTGATAAATTATAAATAATCCAGCAAACCTTAAAAAAAACACCACTCATCTTACATCACAAGTCCCTTACACATTTAGGCGCTACTATCATCTCACGTAGATAGACTTCTTTAGGATACAGCCACAAAAAAAATGTGATATTCCTCCTACCTCATTATCGTGTAACACCAATGGTGGCACGGATATGTGAGATCCACGACCGAAAATCGATCATTTAGTGTCAAATACGATCTCAGAAACTTTCACTATAAAAATATTCCTATATGTACATATGTATGTGTCTCAATAAGTATGTTTTTTTAGATTTGCTTTAAATCGGGAATTCTTAAAGTGTTGTTCTGTGGATATTAGTAATATAACGTAATATTAAACAAGACTTCATATTAGAAACTTAGACTAAAGATTGAAATCTTTCATAAAGCGTTAAAAATGATATTAGTATATGTATTTAAAAACACCGTTTTATCAAGTGTTATAAAAACAAAATAAAAGTTTGAGAATCAATACAAAGACATTTTGTTTTTGACACAATTTGTTCATCAGGGGTCGGCAAACTATTTTACCTATTTCATATAATTTTAATATTGTATGATTTTTATGATATTAAAAATATATTTTTTTTGTGTATTGAAATAATACAGTATTATTTACGAGCATCGTGACGCATTGGGGTAATTTGTTAAGTAACGATGATCTTAATTTAATTTAAATAAATAAATAAATAATATTTATATTAAGAAGGTTTATTTAATCTATTTATATGGAAAATACGACTATAAATATAAAAAATATAGGTTTAGGAAAAAAATATTGTTTTAAATTTGATATAATAACATCAAAATTGGGTCATTTTGATGTCAGAGCAATTTATATCAGGTCTTTGGGGTCCAATCGATTTATCTGATTTTTTTTTATATTAATAAAATATGAAAATCCTTGTTAGAAAATGTAAGTTGTGAAATTTGAAATGTGAAATTTTGCAAGCATTTGCAGCTTTTAACATCCAAAAATATGACAAATCTTATTTTATTTCAAATTCAATACGAGCTTCATTTTTAGTTTGAAGTTAGAAAAGCGCCTCTCCTAACTCTTGAAGCTCGTCTTATACATCAGCGACCCACAACTCAACTGACAGTATTAGAAATAAAAATCTAGAGCTAGAAAATAATTAGAGAACAGCTCTTTGAGTTTAGTAAAATGATCTATAACTGTATCTTAGATGTCGTCAAATGTAATATTTTTACAATCTTCCAAAAACAAAGCTAACATTAAAAAGTTTCCAATATAAAAGCTATGACATAAACGCAGAAATCCATAAATATTTCAAGTTCATTTTTGAGAGCCTACACTCGGTTTAAAACATTCCCACGTAAAAGATTTAATAATATTAGTCAATAATAATTCTAAATTTAAAATTAAACACTCAAATTTATTTAAAAAATATTTTTTTATAACAATAAAGGCTAGTAAAAAAATATGTTTTGAGGGCTTTGTTTTATGAGTACAAAGTAATAAAAAATATGCTTAAAGCGTCTCTTGGAAAGAAAATAAAACTAAATAGTTTTATATTATGGAAGGATTTACGATTTATAATAGAGTCTATATGAAAGTTGGACTTCTAGCAACGATCTGACTTTAAGAGTCTCACAAATGCAACTTTATTTGCCATTAGAATATTTCTACGGCCTTTGTGATATGGTTCTGGCTAAAAAAAGTTCCACCAAAGATCTCTGAATCATTTAAGATAATTAGAGATTCTTAGGTCACGTAAACGTCATCTGCGAAAAATCTTTCAAGATGCTCGGCTTTGTTATAAAGTACGTTCCTTTAGTTATTCGTGTCCTCTATAGTCTATAACACTTTAACTCGCAAAATTCTTAAATCGGGATCTATAATTTGGAATCTTCAATAACTAAATACTTTCTCTTAACTGGAAAAGTGCAAAAAATGTTCTAAATATATGTTTATAAAATAATATTTGATTATCATCCGTTTTTTTTCATGAGCGATGGGATTCGATATACAGAGTGTTCTCTGATATCGCTAAGCATTATTTTAAACCACTCAATGGTTCTATTGACAATCCAACTATTTTAGAGTAATTTCAGTTTTGGGTACCAAAACATCTTTGAGCACATTGAGAGCTTATCCAGTTTGAATTTATGACGTATTGGCGTTATGTCAATATTCTCTTAATTTAAATAAATAAATATTTCAAAGCGAAAAAGTCCAAGAAATAAAAATAAGTAATAATGATAAAAATAAAAGCGCTCAAATCTTAAGATTATTGAGATAAATTCAGTGAAGTAATTATCATGATTTACGATCTTGCTCAATGGAGAAAAGCCGAGAAAGATCTTTATATAAAATGCTGTATTCACACCAACATATACGGTGTAATGGTTTGAAAAAATTCCAAATATAGTAGCGTAGTTTGTAGACAAGTCTAAAAGAAGTCACGAAGCTGACGTTCCGCGAAACACCTGAACATCGTGTGGTTTCACATATTCGAACCTGAGGAGAATGTTATTTTATTGATCGTTACACCGAAGCGACGCGCGGTCTAGCGCTACGTCTGATTAATTTTGGGTCACGGTGTATGTGGCCGCAAAAAAAAATCAGCTCCGATTGTCCGATTTGAATACGAAATGCTTATAAGCCGCGTAATGGCACGTATGATACGTTTGCCTTTGTTAGTATGATATAAATGTACATGTATTTATTTTTTGCGAGCCGAGAGCGCCGCGCATCCATTTTCTCACATTCCTCACGCATTCTCGACACTCGTGTATGCTGTTTTAGCTTTTTGCGAAGGCTCAATTATGCTTATTAACGTAACTTTGTGTAAGTGTGCGTAATATATCAATTTACAATGTCCACTCATTGGATTGCAGATACATGGTTTTAATACGAACCATATAATGTTTTCCTTTTTTTCTAATAAAATTGACAATATGCCTAATAATATCCATATTTCTTTTTTAAATAAGAAAATAATGACTAATTAATATTTAATTTTTCACTCAAGTAGTTAGATTTGATAAATTTTAAATAATAATTAAAAAAAAAAAATACACTTTTCAGTATTTAATATAAAATTTAAAAAAAAGTTATTCATACAGCTTAAATATTTATAAATATATAAAAAATATTTATCTAAGCAATTTTTTAATATGTCTGAAAAATCGCTACTATAGATAGTACAATTTCTGTAAGCGTGGATTTTAAATAAAAATAAAAATATAAAGCATGGAATAGGCTCGGTAGCACCGAGACTGAACACCTGAAGATTGTACCTAAGCCACTTAATTAAACTTTATGTATAATCTAACTCGCAAGTACAATATAGTTTAATAAAACTTTTAAATAGCAAAATAAAATAATATCATAGATAGCATTTTTTTGAGCATGTGTATTTCGAGTAAAGGTACATTGTTAAGTCATTTTCACGCAAAAGTGGAGTTAGCAAATTTACACTTTAAGCCATTGGTATGTTATTACAGTAAAGAAGAAGAGCAAATATGTTTTACAAATACAAATATGCTTTAAATGAACTAAAAACATGTTTAGGGTGCCTTCTATATTATCCCAAGTTAATAAATTTATTTATTTAAAATCAATAAAATTATTTTATTTAAGACAGGCTATGGCAATGCACGTACGTATATATTGTTTGATTAAACACTTGCGTCGGTACGTGTGTCGGGGGCTTAATGGGAAAAGGCAAATATGGTGGTCTGTCTACCAACGGCTGACTTTGATCGATCGGACTCACTTGACCGTCTCCGTGGCTCGCCTTTTTTAAAACATGCAATATTGAATTTTAATTGTTTTCAATTATGCGAGTTGAAAATAACAACGATGGAAAGTGTATATTCTTGAAGAAAAAAATCAGAGCGTTTAACGAGCGCGCATAGATTTATATGAAACGTAAAACTAACCCCTAAGTAAAATTTTTTTTTTTTAGAAATCGCTTATGTGAAAGCTTTTCTATGCAAAAAGTCTATAATAAATAGATAAATTTTAATAAGCAACACTCGCGTGGATTGTTAGAGTTTACAGTGTGTTTAAAATGGCCGTGCTAATTAGTATTTAAATATTCATTTATTATGTGCGATATTTTACACTTCTACTGATATGCTTTGCAAATTATTATTTTTATAATAATATCAGTAGGAATGAGTTCATAACCATTAAATATCACTGATGAACTCATGAACTCACTATAATTAATTAATTTTCACTGATTGACTCAAAGTATCTCTTTCTCAATTATGAATAATGATGAAATGAATAGCTCTTGAACTGACTGTGTTAACGCAAATAGTGTATAAATACTATTTGCAAGGATAGAGCGGAACAATTTTTTCTTTTATCATTGCATGTCCCAACATCTGTAACGATATATAAATAATATGTAAGAAGAATAATTTTTGCGATTAAATAAATTAGACCGCAATGAATTCAATAAAAAAAAGTTTTTTCTAGTTCATTCCCGAAACGTATTCAAATTTAAAAACACTCATATTAGAAAAGAGCAAATTTTTTCATTAGAAATAAAGTAAATAATAAAAAAATACATATTTTTTAATATTTAAATATATTAAGAAATAATTTATTTTTTCTCTGTTACAGATAGCTCAATGAGATATTTTTCTTTTCAAGAAACAATAACTAGAGACCCATAGTTATCCAAGCAAAATTTATAATCCACACAATGCTTTATCGATGATTTTGAGGTAGCCCGCGATTTTTTATTTTGAGGTGGTCACTTTGAAACCTCGTTAAAATAGTGATTTGGTGTAAGGCTTTTATAAGTTTAAAAAATCTGCTGATTCATGGACTGAGTTATAGAGTGTTAGAGAAAATAATACACATGAATTCCTCCAGTACTCGTCTTTAAAGTCTGAAGGATGAGCAGTAGCATAACCCAAAACAAACAAGACTGAGTAGCAAATTAATTTAAAAAGTATATATTATATAATCTTAGTTAAAGAAAAAATGATGCACTACATACAATTTATATTACAAAACATGTTTATAAAGTAAAAAAATATTTAAATAAATATTGTATTGCGAAACATTCGAATTTCCTTTATTAGGTTTGATATTTTAAACCCATACTTTTTAAACACTCTGTATCTATCTAGAATGCATGTTTCAATTTCCCACGATTTGAGTTATTTAGCGATAGAGCGTAATGACTGAGAGTGCAAGCCGCACTGATCTCGATCTATCGATATCCGGACGCTTATGGTAATGTCGCAGCGAATGTTAATTAATTGAGTCGTTTACGCGCTCGATTGCGGATTGTGCCTGAGATTCTCAGTATTTCATCGGATAAAAGTTAAATCTGGTGGGAAAGCATCTCAGTATCGATGATTCGGCACAGGACGCATCAATCCCAATTTAGTCCCTAATTAATGCGGCAGGCGAGCAAATAAATCGCGCGTTGCGTTTTTTTTTTAATCGTTAGTCCGTCTGCGGTCGCTTACTTCTTATTAAGTTACTTATTATGAAGGCAGTATAACGAATCAATTTACACGACCAGCTGAACCCGAGCAATGTTGTAACCACGCGCAGGGGTGTGGATCGTGAACACTGGCCAGATTGTGACGGACAACACGCTCGAAATGTAGCTTCACTCTCTGCTTATTCATGGGTACGTCAGATTATTTGGTTTTATCAAAAATGGCAAGATAACATATATAAATGATGTTTTAGAATAAATTGGCTAACTTTATTGGGTATATATCATGTAATAAGGACACTGATCGCATCATTATGATGCATATGCTGTGAAAAATGTCACTGAAGATAACAGTAAAAAAGGTTTAATATATACGTATGTATATATTTTTTTAATAATATAAAATATGTAAACTTCCAAAATATGGATAAAGATATCACTCATCAATAATTTTTTTTTTAAATAAAAATTGTAAAGAATAAGTAATTTTACACTCACTGTTATCGATATAAATCAAACAAATTTGGTATAATACGATTATATACCTAATATAAGATTCTAAATTCAATTTAAACATACATTACTAAGTGTGTTATTCATATATAGTTTAAGGTATAAAAGCAGATTTAAGCCAGATTTAAACGTCACGTACGTGTTTTTGCATCCATTTCCCAATCTTTTTTACAGGACAAACATACTCATAGATTCAGAAAAGCAACTTTAAAAATGAATATTTGTACAATATAGCAAAAAAACCTCATAACAAAAAATATGCATGAGAACTATTTGTATCGCTTCAAGTTTTTTAACGACTGTCATACTATTATTGAATCTTCAACCAGAGCCAATAGCAGGTTAATAAATTAATAATTGATTTTTAATATTTTTTTATACTCCTCCCGCTGATACTATTTTATAATAATAATACTTTATTTAAAATCAATAAAAGCTTTAATATTAAATGGAAAGTCTCACGGACATATATCATTGGAAAACTGAATAATTTAATTTAATCGTCACTCAGGATATTATAGCAATGAATTACACAAATCGATATCGATCTCTCGCGTATATTAAACATATTTAGATTTACCTGACCCGTTGAAAGCCGTGCGATAAGATCGTAATTGATTCTAGAGAAGTAATCGATGACGTCATCGACTGACCGATTCGCACGGTGTGCATCGATGTATATAGGCGACGATTCGACCACTGTGCCACGGAGCAAATAAACCTGTTACCGCGGAACAAGGTGCACATACACACGTATACCGGCACCGGCTCTCGGAGGCTTTCGATTGCAATTAATAATGATTGAAGTCCCGCGGCCAACTTATCCGAAAACACAACGTTTTATATATACATTTACGATAAATGACAATACCTCAAAGGTCCCCCATAAAATAATGCACACATAAACATATCGGGAAATTATGTCCAAGGTGTGTTTATAATTTTACAATCGTGTATTATATTATTGCTTAGATTGTGATACTATTCAACTGTAAATTTTACTACGACTTTATTATAGCGTGGCAATTGCGGTATTTCAATGAAAGCTTTCGCAATTGTACGCTGCATTGTATTTATACATTGTTGTTAATAGAGAACAATAATCAATTAATTATGCTAAATACAATTTTAGATGTAAATTATTTAAGTCACGATTTTTATAACTTTTCAAAGTTATTAATACTGATTTATTACATTATCAAATTTGTATTGCAATTTACACATTTTTGTTTCAAATGGAATTTCATTTTTTTTTGTATTACATTATATAATAAATAAAAAACAGTACATATACGTACGTGCCTTTATGTGTGCTGTATAAATTAAACTGAGGGCAAAAGCCTGCGGAAGTTGTAAATTCAAAATGAAAGCAGGTGCTTGTGGAAAAGGAAAGAGCGCGTACAGCCACCGCATGGGTTCGCGTATACTATAAATATATTTTAAACACACACGTCGGCCGTCTGTCCATTTGTTTTGTCAACCGACTATTGTTGTGCCATGACATGGCCGGGCCCTGGTGTCAAAACACGTATTTTTCGCGTATTTGATGTGCAAATCGCCATTTGCATATGGCATGAAAGGTAACTGTGGCAACAATTCAAACGCCATGAATGATAAAATTATTCGGTAACCAAATATAAAATACACAATTGGAATTTACTTTGTATACTAATATATTATACATTGACATAATCTATTTAATAAAATATCTTAAGAAAATAAATAATATATCATTAAATGATAAAAAAGAAGATTTAAACTAAAGACTCGCTATTAAAGTTACACACTAAAATAAATGTCTTAAAATTCCATCACCTTAACGTTTTTTTTCTAAATTAGCTACATATTGTATTTTACTCTGTCCCTTTGTAGTTTTTTTTTCAACTTACTGCTGTACTTATTGCAATTGTGAAATAATCAGTATTGACATAAAAACAATAGCCCTTTTTATTTTGATACATAATCAAACTAAAATTTCGTATAAATTTTTTAGCAATTTTAAAGCTTTTTAAAATATGTTTTTAGATTTTTTTATTTTTTTATATAAAATTTCAATAATTATTTTTTTCAAATATCTATACATTTTTAATAAGTATATATTTTTTTTAATTATCTCATGTTTTTATTGCAATGATGCAATAAGCAGCTGAAAAGAGTAGTCAATTTTTTCTGACATTATTTTTAGACTAAGATACAGTTCATACCTTTCATATTTATTGCAATAACTATTTAATACTTAAAAATTATTTTTGCCACTTTATGTTTTATTTGCATTTATAAATATAGACGACAAAAAATAAAAAGGAGTATCTAATAAAAAACGGGTTTCCTACAATAAATTCTAAATTATTAATACCAAAATGTTTACATTATTATTTTAAAATAATATTTTTGCTTCTGTAGAATTATATGTATAATTATAATTATAGTGTAAAAATATATTTATACTTTTTTCATTTTAATTCTTCTAATTTCTAAGATTATTTTAATTTCTTAAATATTCTACTGAATAATTGTTTTGATTTGATTTCAATTTAATATTTTATTCAAAAGCAATAATAAATTTAAAAGTATTTTTTTAATGATTTAACCTATAAATAGCATTTTTTTTTTTAAATATTAAATAAATTATTATAAATGAAAAAATACTTTGTTGAACGTATAAAATTTTTTGGTAAAAATAAGATATCCTGACAAAAATTTTAAATTATGAGTTTATTCAATATCGTCAATTCTGTATTGTCATAAGAAAAAGTTATAACATATTTAAAATTATTGCTTAATTTTAAACATAAACTAATGAATAATTATATTAATAAGACCTATCTGGTGCTTTCTTATATATATTATATAAACAAGCAATGTATAGTCATGCAAAACTAAATGAATTTAAAAACAACAATAAAGTGTTTTATCTACTTTTCCTTTACATACAAAAAATCATAAATAAAAGCATTTATTTTTGATTTATAACGTATGATAATTTTTAAACATTTATTGTAGAAATATATAAGAAAAAAAATCAATGAAAAATTCTCATATGTATAACAATTAAGTTTTATTTAATTTAAATACTATTTAACATATGTCTAATTATGCTTTAATTTTGCAACCAAAATTGTTATTAAGATTTGTCAAAAATAATATGCTTTATCTATGGTTTAATTGTTTGAACATTTGTCAAAAATAATATGCTTTATCTATGACTTAATTCTTAGATTTTTTCACTTTTTAAGATAATATATACAAAGTACTATATGTATATTACGGCAATATATTTACAAAGCTGCACTTTTTAATGACACACATTTTGTCAAAATTAAAAATTAACGTTGCAAAGATGATTGGTGAATCGATAGCTGGGTCACGTTAATCACCTTGTTTAATCGTGCAGCCAATTACCCGTACGGGTCTTTTGTTTTGGATGTAATCCGCAGGTAGATTGTAAGAGTCATCGACTCTCTGGTGAAACGGTGAGAAAGGTTGACCATTTGGCGGTGAGGTATCACACGTTTGCGCCGTAAATCATATTTTAAATCTGATGGGCGTGGAGCGGCTTCGATCGGAGCTGGATGCGAAAGGAAAACCAGCCCCTGGAGAGTCGTTTTAAAAGTTTTTTGATCAGGTGGAAACTTTTCGAGAGAGGCTTGGCAAACGTTTGACTTTGAACCGGCTCGGTTGATTAACTAAATATAATTTACAATTAATTATTACGCCGTCGTAAAACTAATTACCGGCATGTGGTATGTGGTGGTCTCGGTGGTAAAAACTTGAAATTTTAATTTTATTACGCATAAAGTATTGAGCGAAGACGGCGCAATTAAATTTTATCATTACACTTTGACAGCGAGCGTCGTGTGACGTTTTTACATGCCTTCTCGGGGGACTTGTAAAAGTGAAATAAATCGTTAATACGCACCTGCCCCGATGCCAATTAAGTTCACGAACATCATAATAAAAGTGTTGTATTTATAATTTCATTAAATATCATAACTAGTGGTTATTGTGGTATTGAATAAAAAATAAGAGCACACTTTGTTTATCCACCGTTATTTATACGTTTAGGTGTGGTTAAACAAACATTATATATATGGATGTAAAATTTTCAATAAAGAGATTTACAATTAATAATAAATATATTCTTCACGCTGTATTTATATCATATATAAAATTCAAAGCATACAACTAAAAATAAATCGATTACGTAGCAAGCGCGTAAAAAGACATCGACGCGTCAAAGCGCCAAACCCGCTACCAAATAATGATTAATTGAAAATCAATCATGCTACACCATTAAACTCAACAATTTTTTACTCATAATTAGTATTCTCTAGCTCACACCTGTTGAACCTCTCATTGACTAAATAAGTCAGACAACCAATACATTAATGAATGGATGATTATTAAAAATCGATCGTGACCCGCTACGATGATACACCTCGAATTGTATAACGTGGAAAAAAAATTAAAACGCATACACACATCTATCTTATTTAGGATGACACAAATATCCGGCGTGACTCTCAACAATGCGATTTTATGAAGGTAAAAAAGCCAATGTTCCAAAAACGGACGACCCGTAAAAAACATGCAAATTAATTTTAATTCGGCGCCCGAAGATGTTTGTTAATAAAATTAGGATAAATATTTTATGTTTAGGGCAATGCACCTGCTTATACAGGTGTAAGAGAACCGCAATAAACTAAACTAAGCGTCAATCATTATAATTTAAAAAGTGTTCAATATTGAAAATATTACGTGACAAACCATTTTCTTTTCATAAATCGCATAATAAATCATGGCTCAGTCCACGGGCGAAGGCATTGGACTGAGACGCGAAAAAAAGTGATTTACATACGCCGACACAATCATAATAATCTTCAAATTTACTCCATTTTTATAAACAATATTTCATTGTCAGTCAGTGGTGTAGAAAGAATAGAAAGTTAATTTTTCTGCTCTGGCCAAAAAAAAACAACACACAATGTTTTCGTTCTGTTCTATCTGTTGAATCTACGAGGCCACTTTCCCGGCACGGGCGAATTATTCGACGATCGTTCACGATGACTTCCTACGGCGATAATGCGAAAATTCTCGTTAAATCCGAACGGAAGAAAGCCCGAAGAAATGTTAAAAAAGATAAATAAATTTCAAACGGGTCAGATTTACGAATACAACAAAGCGAACGACGCGCGATCTAATAAATCTTACGTCCGAAATTGGGTTGCCGGAAACTGGTTTAACAACTGCCTTTTGAAACTTAGTAGCAAAGTTTTGATAATGCCATCCATTTTACTTCGGCTACTGCAATTCTCATTAGTCCACTAATGTCAAACGGTAAAAATATATTAGGCATGTATAAGAAACCCACTCGGCTAATTGACACAAAAGAATTTATCACTATCTATTCAGCGTGTATGTGTCTTGTTGTTGCGAAAAAAAAAACAACGCTGCGAAATGCTTAACGGGTTTATTCGCAGACGTCGTCTAGAACAGATTATTAATTGTTACTATTTTGATATATTTATGTGCTACTGATTCAATTCTATTGGCATTTTTTGCTCGACTTGATTAACAATATATTTACAAATTATTACTATAGCGAATATAAAGTGGCAAAATCATTGCTATTATTTATATATTTTTTAAATGCTTAGAACTGCATTATAAAAATACAATACAAACGTATAATCAAATTTAAGCACTTAATTAAATGACCAGAGTTTAATAAAATATCATAATATCTATCATATATAATCTGTTCAGCTACAAATTTATATGATACAAGAATTTAGTTGTTAAGCTTTGTACCACTCTTCACATAAATATCAGAATCATAACACTGAAACTTTCCAGAACAGCCTTTGTGGCTTTCAAACGTGACTCCTATTATTATCTGCCAAATATTTAGGCACTTTCGACTGCGGTTTCAGATTATTTCAGAACTGCCTATCGCTTTATGAAGGAATAAAAAAAATATAAATCAAATATACAACGTCTAAAAAATTAACTGCAGAGTCACCAACGCATGGAATGAATTTCACAAATTTGATTTATTCGAAGATATTTTGCTACATATCGTAGTAACTATCAGTCATGTTGGCTGCATTATCGCAAGACTGTCCTCGGCATTCTATGAAATCAATTTTAAGCTCAGTAGTGAGATAATTAAACAGTAAATCACCCATGCTTTCCCTTAAGTAATATTTTAGCTCAAAAAAAGTATAAAATCTCCGATTTGGTAAAATGTGAAATGTCAGAATAGGAATCTACAGAAAAGCTGAAATATCCAGATTTTTTGCGTTACCCACAATTATATTCATGGATAATTTCTTCAGTCACAGTTTTTGACAAATAAGATTGTTCTGAACTACTGACCCGAAATATTCATAGTTATTGATATGAGCATGTAAAAATGGATTGAATTTTGATACTAGTTCTAAAATACAATTGACGTTATTTGGAGATCCAAATTTTTGTAATTATATACCTTGGCTATAGGCTCTGGATTTTAAGGCCTTATTAGCCTATAGGTAAATCCAGCTTTGGATTCAACATTTCCTAGTTAAAAAAATGCGGACGATGTAAAAAGAGGGCTATCGAAATATTTTGCATCAAAGCGTTCAAAATTTTATGTTAATGGAATTGAAATATTGACCGAAAGATGAAAGAAGGTTATATCTTAAAAATAAAATAAAATTTTAAATCATAATAATTAACATAAACATTTTAAAGAGAAGTTTTATTTCATTAGAAAATATATAATACTATGCTTTGATATAAACAGTCAGTATATTTTTATTTAACGATTAGTAAGTTTTGATTGAGACAGAGAGACAATAAAAACATAATTATTTTTTATGCTATTCATATTTATAGTATAATTAGGATTATATGTATATAACCGTAGTACTGATCGCTGATTAATACATAAAAGAACTGAGTTTAATTTCCAAATAGATTTAATTTTTTTATCGTATCTAGAAGATCGTAATTATTAATTATTATATAATTATAATTTCAATCGATTAGATTTTCCTAAATTTTCTTAGTCTCACTGATTAATATCGTGATGCTTATTAGATGGTGCATCTGTTATAATAGACTATAAATAATAAAATTAATTTTATTGATTTACAGATTAGAATTTCAGTATGGTGTATCACATATTACTTATTCGTTTTTTATTGTGTTATTTAACAAATAATTTATATTAAAAAAATAAACTCTTAGCAAAATTTATATGCTTTTTTAAAAGCTTATGATACAAATATAGAGCTTAAAATAAATTTATTATATACTATAATAACAATCAATTTAGTTTCATGCATTTTTCAATACGCAAAGTATCGTAAAAGCACATTTAAGAAATCAAGTCTAAATAATTCATAAAAGAATTATCTAATCTTCGTGATAAAAATTGTATATTGTATTATTATTGTTAAATTGTTAGAGAACTGTGAATTCAATTAGGTAAATTAAATAATTTAAAATTACACATATACATTAATAAAGTTATAATAAAATCTTTAGTTATTTATGTCATAATTTATGATATTAAAACTATATTAATGAGAAAAAAAATACTTGAAGTATTATACTCAAATATTTTTTTTACTTATTATTACATATGATACTAATATGGCAATGCAGATTTCTACATGTTCGATAAAAAAATATATTATATACAAATTTCATAATATATTTTGCTGATGTTTATTAAGCCAGATATAGCAAATTAAATATTTTCATTAACTTAATTTCCTGCACACGAGTAAAATAAAAAATATACTAGTTTTAGTATATTTTGAGGCCACGGACATTTATTAATTATTATTTAACCACATCAATTCACAAAATATAAAATTAGATTATATAAACAATTTTCACCTGTCATTTTTCGGGCGTAAATAATTTCGATTAATTAACACCCACGCTAAACACGTAGTATCGACACTTATTGCGAAACATTCTTAATTATACAAACAATATAATTAATGTCGCTTTTATGTAATCCATTACGCGCTAAAGGTGTAATTAAATGCGGTTATGCTAATTCGCGTAAATTATCGTTCGATAAAATTGAATATGGTTATGTATGTATTTTGCATTGTCCGGTCGCTAATGTGACACGAGCTAGATCGCAATCTCGGTCAATATGTCATATGAGAGAAATGATAATAAAGTCAAATAGATTTCATTGGGTCGATATGACCGATAAGTGTCGTTATCGGACACATCGGTCAGCCAACATTCCTTTTTGCCACGTGAATAAATTAGCATACGGGAGCGGTGTGTGGCTTTTATTTATGCGCTTTCACACAAATTGCCAACGGTATGATTTGTCTCAAGTGGTATATACGCGGCCAATAATTCTTCTATCATTGTCGCATTATATTATAAGTCTGTCGATTAATCATGCCCGTGCGCTTTATAAAGCTTACGTGCATAGATGTATTTATACAAAAAAAATCTTAGATCACGTATATATTATACGGCTAGTTGATATAGCCGATAACCGGTTTTCACGGCAACAAAAAGCTCGGAAGACTCTCTTCGATATGAATAAACCGGAGACTGTCACGCTCGGACGTATAGTAAACGCCCTATTAAACGCTACTAAAAAAACGCACACACATCCACGTAGAATGTCACTGAAGATTTTACGGACATCTCTCAACTATTGTGCTTGTGTCAATGTATAAAATCGCTAGCGTTTTTTTTTTGTATATCTATTTGAATATATTTTAATGCATTTGTATAGAACTAGGATGCGTGAGAACCTACTTTGAATATCATTGCAAAAACCTTCTTAACGTGCTGGTAAAATAAGCAAGATATATTTACCAAAGGATCATTAATTAAATGCTTATCAATAGATTTTTTAAATTATAGAATAATACTTATGCAATGATTTTCCCAAATAATATTTTTTAATCTAACAGATCAATATTATAAAGTTAAGATGCTGCAAGATACAATATTGTTGGATTAAATACAAGAAAAATTGCATTGAAAAGACCGTATTCTGAAATGTATGTGGCAAAAAATATGTTCATAGTGAATTCTATTGACAAGTTAAAAAACTATGTTATATCTAACTAAATTGAAAACGTGTCAATACTTTAAAAATAGCAGTTAAATTCAATTTTTTTTTGTGATGGTTTAGGATTTTTTCTGTGATGATCAAATAGCATTATAATTAAATTGAAATTACTTACTTTAATCTACCAGAAACAATATGAATTGAAAACTAATAAATGAGTCGAAATGGGATTTAAACCTAAATAGTATTAGGCATTTATTTATACCACTGGTTTATTGTGGTAATTATAAAATAGGTGAATAAGTAGATTAAGATATACATAACTCAAATATGTATAAAACCATTATCGTCTCTTAGACAAGATAAAAAAAATTAAATCCACATGAGAGTCAAACCCAGTTTTTTACGAATTAGTCACCGGTCTTTACCACTAACATATTATGCTGGTTATATACATATAATCCTGATTATATTATATTATAAATATATATACAACACAAAATATTTTTTATTGTCTCTGTGTAGCAATTGGAATTAATCGTAAATCAAAATAGATTCATGTTGTTCAATGTAAATTAGTAGTTTGACATAGTACACACATGATAAATTCATTTAAGCTTATCTATATTAAGTATAAATGTTTAAAAAATACTTAATATGTATAAATAAAAAATATACTACAAGAAATAAGTGCTATAAGAAGATTGAATTTACTGCACACTTTTATTTACACACAAAATTTACGGCACATAAGTCGTGTCGAATATTTATTCGACCTTAAAAAACATTAAACATATGCCATAAAATATATATTGACAGATTTTAATGAGTCAAAAATCATGATGTACAATGATATTTAAATTAAATTATAATACTTTTTTTAATTAATCTTAAAAATGTAATACGCAAAATATTTCAATAAACAGTATTGCTCTCACCACAAAAACATTAAACAAGTTTTTCCCCCAACATAACTTAAAAACACCATCGCTAATTACGTGTGTTCATATATGGCTAATACACGTGTTACGTATTTATAAATTATTTATTATGAACATAAAATAAATTTTTATTTACTCTTCACGTGCCGCATTTATAATATAAATATCGCTTACACAATGTTCATTGTTTAATTTGCAAAAAATGCAAATAGTATATTTAACTGTGCTGGTATTTATAAGGTATTTATTTATAATACCTTAGTGCGATTTCGTCCAGATATCGCCAGCAATATGTCGTTAAAACAAACGGTCTCGGTAATGCGAAGTAATTAAACGAAAATTGAGTCAGCAATCGATCTCGGCTATCGAATTAAAGCTCGTTAATGGTGATCGTGCATGGGGTTCCTTATCTGCGAAGGCGTCTTTCGCCGCCGTGTTATTGACGTCGAAAATTACCGGCAACGAGAAAGAACAAAACAAAAACCGTCTTCTGGCTATAAATCAGGCCCATATGACCGAACTAGTTCTCAGAGCACGCGCACTAGATCCACTATGGCTGGTAGTGTAGCTTTTTTCCATTAAAATACACTATGTATAGGGTGATCGAAAAATTCGCGACTTTAGATAAATAAATCAACCCGTTCAATTTTTTTCACAATACATCCTAAATAATATAATTCATTTTATTTCTGAATCATTTGCAATCTTGGGAAAAAATTGCAAAAAAATATTATTTATTTCAATTTTTATTGTTATTGTTATTATTAACAATAATGAAGTCTTATAAACAATTCAATATTTTTCACACTTAAATTAACAAATACTAGATGAAGTAAACTTGGCACATTTTTTTAATAATAAGATATTTAATTATTGAATAATCATAAACAAGCTCTTAACTAAAAATTTTATCACACACAAGAAAAAAATATATCTACAACCAAAAGTGCAAAACACTTTTTATGAAAGCTAAATATAGTATTTAAGAATGTTTTCAGCTATTTAGTTGCGTGTTTCATATATTCGCTAAAATAAATTGTTCTGTTTTATGAATATGTGAAAAAAATACTAAGAAGATACTTTATTTGCTTCACATCTTATTTATAAAAAAAATAGGCCAATAATATTTATCCTTATGTAATTATGCCCTTAATGAAATAAATTGTTAGTTTTTTTATAAAAATATCTTTGTTCAATTTAAGATTTATTATGGATTTTTCTAATGAATATATTATAGTTTTTTAATCAAAAATCAAAAAAAAATAAAAAAATTTTTTTTAACATTTCACTCATTATAGCACAATTTTTTATAAACTATAAAAATACTTTGAAAATATTTAAGTACATCTAAACTACGTTATTGTCATTGAAATATTTTTATCACAATCGAATAAATATATTGATTCGCATCGAAAAAACAGCTTTTCGAAACCTCTCAATATTAATTTAATAATTTTAATCTAGTAATATATAAACAACAGTGAGTTTTTGATTTACACAACAGAGAATACAACATATTCAAAGTATCTAAAAATACGTGTCAAGACAAAAGTCCGTGGACTTTTGGCCCAACGACTATATGTCAACGAAAAAAGATCCAGCCGACTAAAGCTCCAGCTAACCATTGATCCACATGACATTACGGCTACAAACAAAATATTTAAAATTATATTTTTGTGAGAAATCTGGATGAACCCCTGGATTCATCGATTTCTTGATGATAAAAATAATTTTCAATATTTTGTTTTGTGGCTGTAATGGATCAATGTTCGGCTGAAGCCATAGTCGGTTGAATCTTTTTTCATTGGGCTAAGAATCTGTGAAGCTTTTGTCGTGGAACCCTAAAAATAGACACATTTACTTGGTGAAATCTCTCTGATTGCACAATTAAATCTAGTGATCTTAAATAATATTTCCAAAACAGTGCTGTCTGTTATATGTAAAACTATATGACTAAATTGATTTTAAAGACATTTTATTGCAAATATAATATGTTAATATATTTGCAATAAAATGTCTTAAAAATCAGTTTATTCATATAGATTTACATATAACAGACAGAACTGTTTTGGAAATATTATTTAAAATCCCTAAGTTATTTCATTTTATGATCAGTTGCAGAGTTTTCACCAAGTAAAAAAGTATATTTTTAGGCATTAATAGTGCACAAGATCTGCCATGTGACTTTAATGATAATCTTGATTAAAGCTAGATTATTCAATCAATAAATTAAGTTGTAAAATATACATTTACAAAACATTACATACGGATTAAATTTAGGCGAGCAGTTATAGCTATCGATTGACAGAATGCAAAATCATTTTAAATCTGTTAAAAATATTGGTAAAGCCTGAAGTGCAATTTCAATATTTAAAACAAAATAATCTCACTCTTAAGATGCTTAAGAAAAATATTCAAGCTAAAAAATTAGCAAAATAGTCTAAAAAAAATAGAATTTGTATTTAACGAAAATAAATGGAACTGAAGAACAAGAAAATAAGACACATTTTTAGAAAAACAGCAAAATTAGTAACCAAAGCAATTTTTATCTAAAAAAAATTATATTTAATTATGGTCAAGAATTATTTGCAGAGTAGTTAAAAGCTGTGAAAGGTGTTTTTACATGCTATACGTTAATTTATAAAGAAACATTAACAGCTGCAAGGCAAATGCTACAAAATTAATATTTTAATTAGTAGTTTGTACTTAAAAGTATATATTATACACACGTGTTTTTATGATATATGCATGTATGAATAAATAATATTTTTTTAATAAGTGTAGGACTATCTTTTGAAACTATCCTTAATATAAATCTGTTAAAAAATGTTAGTAATACCTGAAGATTTCAATATATATGATTAGTATCGAATGGAATAATCTCACTGTTTAGTATGCTTTTGATAGTATGCGAATTAAATATTTAGAAAATTTGTATAAATGTCCAAAGAACTGGATCTATCTCTAGAATAATAAGATTTTTTAAGCGGAAATTAAGGACCAGAGAAAATAAGACATTTTCAGAAAAACAGTATTAAAATTAGCAATCAAAACAATTTTAATCTGAGAAAAATGATTAATATTTAAATATAGCCAAGAATTATTTGCAAAAATATTAAAAGCAATAAAGAATACTATTACTTGTTGCACATTAATTTATAACGAAACGATAAGTACTGTGAGGCAAATTCTACAAACCTAATATTTTAATTATTAGTTTGAAGTTAAAAAAATATATAATATATACATTTTTATAATATGTATATGTTATACGTATTTGATGAAAATAATATTTCTATTACGTTATTAATCTTAAGTAAAGGATCATTTTTATTTTACCTTTATTTTAAAACTAGCCTTATTATAAATTGGATAAAAATATTGGTATTACCTGGAGTAAGGTTTCAATGTCTATGATGAGTATCGAATGGAATAATCTCACTTTCTAGTTGGTTAGTATGCGAATAAAAGAATTAGATAACTTGTACAAATGCTTGAAGCACTGGATCTATCTCTGGAATAAGAAGATATTTTTTAAACTAAAATTAAAGATCAGAGAAAAACAGTATTAAAATTAGCAACAAAGCAATTTTGCTTTGAGAAAAATCATTATTATTTCAATATAGTCAAGAATTAATTGCAAAAGTAATAAATAATAATATAACACGTTGTACATCAATTTATGCAAAAACGAAAAGGTCTGTGAGGCAAATACTACAAACCTAATATTTTAATTATTAGTATGTAATATATTTAAAAGTTTATATATTAGATATATTTTTTTATAATATGTATGTGTTTTAATAAATAATATTTCTTTTACATTTTTTTCAAGTGAACGACCATTTTCATTTCATTTTAATTTTGAAACTAGCCTTATAATAAATCAGTTTAAAATATTGGTTAAGGATAGTACGCAAACTGAACAAATATATAAATGCTCAAACAACTGAATTTTATTAAGAGGATTTTGTTATAAACAAAAATGAGTAACGTAGTTACATGAAAAGTACAAACCAACGATTTTTTTATAAGAAAATGTATTACTGTATGTTTTTACGTATTTTAATAAAATGCACGTGCATGAATAAATATTAAATCATTTTTTTCTCTAGTGTAGTACAATTTTAATTTCTCCTATCTTTTAAAACTAGCCATTTTAAATCAATAGTAGCTCAAATTTAAATTTTAGAAACGATTTATTTTATATTATTTTTCAATACCATATATTTTTTATATATAACATTATTTTCTTGCTCTAGTTAATTTTATAAGTGAAGAAGCAATCAGGGATAAATACTAATAAATCTACAACTATTTTACTACTACCTAATATTATAATATAAAAATTATTTCGCTAATTTTCAATCACACGGTAACACAAGAGCTCGTTCACGAAATAACACGTATCCGATCGCGTTTACCGGTCGATAAATCAAATTATAATGTCACATGATACCCGGATTAATGGGTCCAGCGCCGCTAATGATTCTTGTTACTTTGACATTTTTTTAACGCACTTCCTTTTCAAAAAAAAATATAGAATCTAAAATTTCCGTTAGGACTGTAAAGCATAACATTTAAGCTACAGCTTCTTTAACCCAAAGAGCACTGACTTTTATTGTAATATATAAACCCTAAATATTTTATAAACGCCCTTCGTGCAAATAAGTAGCTAAAGCGGCCCTGAACTGAACATACTACATACATTTATACATATGTATAAACATTTTATATATAAATCCGTTTGACATTGATTATCCCACTGTGCTAAGTTGCGACCAAATGCAAAGTGTCTTATAAATACACGGCTATCGGACAAAGCAGCATTGTTTTCATCGGACTATAAATTTTACCAATTCAGCGATTCTCAAAATTTGCGTCCGCGTTATTATTTATTTTTAAAAACATTATGCGTAATACATATTTTAATAATCATAAAGTGGCCTGATTTATTGTTTTACGTGGTGGTTGAACGTTCCAACGATTTGTGAGAAAATTTATTGGCTAACTACCGTATTGCAGTGCTGTAGGTGGACACATGGAATCCTGTGTAGGGGGATATTTTCTGCATGAGAATGAATGTGATATTGCGAATGTCGAGACGATCAAGGATATGTAGCAATTTAATAAAATAAGCTTTAAATAATAATTTAACGCCTCTAATTATTTTTTTACATCAAGGTTTCTTCAACAGAATTCTTGTTTATATATGAAAAATCTGTACTGCGATTTTAACCATGAAACTAACTTATATAGTTAATAAATTATTTAATATCATTATATATTTTTAACAGTATTTTGTAAAACACTGTTAGATTGCCCATACAAGAACCGGTGGTCCAGAGAAGAACAAGCTAGACGGATTGCCCGTGTCGGCACTCGAACCTGCTACAATGATGTCGAGACCACCTCCGATCGTCATTGCAACATTAAAAATTTCCTTCGATACTCACAGGGTGTCCTAAAAGTGTTTCGAAACAATTCCAGCACACCCGTATATCATGTTTTTAATTTAATTTATATAAAAAAAAACAAACATCGTTAACTTGTTGCCGATGCCTCTGAAAAAGCTGCTCCTGTATTATTTATTTATATATTTATTTATTTATTTGGTAACACCGTGCCCATTGTGAACAAGGACCCACATTATGTTAAACAATCAAATGAATTTCGGACCCTCGCGATTTATTCGCCCGTTTCTCTTCTATAATACAATACGTTCAGAAGTCCGAAAAAGCTTTTACAAAACACGTGAATGACACGTAAAGTATAGAGAATCCTTTTAGAACGGTTGTTTATACGTGTGATACGACAGTATCATTCTGAATTTATTTAATGCATTAAAAATATATTTTTTTAATAAATAGTACACAATAAAGATTACGGATTTTCCTATTGTATCTTTTGATACGACATATTTTTTTTATATAATACGCTAAAAAGCAACCAAAAACAAATATCATCAGTTTTATTCAGTAGCGTCGGAAAGTAGATTTACAAACGGGCGACATAAATAGTTGACTTTTTGCATCTTTGGGTGACTTTTTTTCAGGGCGACTCGGATCTCTCGTGTTATTTAGTGTCTTGGCTCCAATACATTATTTATGTAGCGACTGGCGAGATTTTCGCCAGTCTTCTTTTTATTGTTCTTCTATCTCTCTTTCTCTAAAATTGCATTGAAACAAGCTAAATTTTAATTTAAATTAAAAAATAAATATATGTTTATAACTACATATATAATATATACACTCGTCCAGAATGAAAGCGAGAAACACTAGCACAATGGGGCTTTTAGTGTCATCTTGACGGGTCTCAATCACAGCCATGTAAAACCTTCTACCTCCCACTGATGCTACGATTGCATACAATATATACATTTTTGTATCTATTGTTAAAAATCGGTTTAAATCAATTTTATTGCATTATTGAAAAGTAACACCCGTATTTTTATTGCGGCCGAAAAGGAGCCGCTCGGCGACAATAAAAAAATGTGAATAATCGATATATAGTTATCATACAATGGCGAAAAGGGATTTAAATCAGTTTTCCAGGGGCATGAGCATCGCTGTGGTCCAATGTGTTGGCTTTGTTGTCCCATTGTCCTTACGCCTGTCCTGTTGTATCCTGACTCTTGTTATCTCTTGTCGGCATTTTGAGTTATTGTCAATCTTCGATTCAGAACGTGCGAAAAAATATTGCCAAAATCAATGTTTTAACAACGACTTTCTATCGAAATCTAACAGACAATATAATATACCAATTTTAATTTATTATAATTAAACATCATATAAAGCTCTGACATGTTTCATAATTAATTTTATATAATTTATATATATAGTCATGACTAGATCGACAATACTTGACTAATTTTTATTGAGGAACATTGCGAGTATATCAAATTTTATTAGGGCAACTACTAGTCATGTAATATTTAAAACATAAAAAAACACACCATACAAATCACGTTATGATAAGTTGTTAATTCTTTGTGTCACGGGTTAGTTTGGTACAAACAGATTTGACATGTTCTTGAGCATGGATCAAGTCTCGTTGGAATGACATTCCACGGGCACGAAGTGCTCGGCTCGAGTGGTCCATTATGATCAGTAATGCCTCATTACAATGACAATAGTCTATTTCGAGCTTTTTCAAGGCACGACTACCAGTTAAACGTTGAAGTTTATTTAATACCATTATTTTTTTGCTTCAGAGGCATACCACCGATCAATCAAATTATGTATATGTTTTTTTCCGGCGCGAAATATTATATAACGTTAAATTTATTTATACATACATACATATGCTGTGTCCTATTAAAAATCAGTAGTGTATATTAAGAACTTAATGCTCTCAGCGGGCGACATAACAACTGACAAGTGCCGGATTTGAATTAAAAAATATTTCACAAACGAGTGACTTAAGTTAAAATACTGAACCGTGCTACTTACTAATACAACTGTATTTTTTAATAATAAAACACTACTCGTCTTTGTATCGATTTGTTCTTTCATAAAGCGTATTTGATAATCAATTTCTGTATAGAGATGGGCGGACAGTTTATTTTAAACGTCAGTGGGACTCTTCGTGTGAATATTTCATAATGTTTTGAAGTGGGCGAATCCTTTTCCACCCCTGATTGACAGTCACTGACTTCACAAAACGACCACTGTTTATAATGGGAGGACAGCGTTGACTTCGGACTCGATATATCAATTCGTGTACTTTTACATATACAATTTTTTCAAGTCTGAGAATTGAATGCACATGTCATGATAATTGCGGGTTTTCAATGTGTAACGGACCAGATAGTAATTTACCAGAATTCGTTCAACCCCATATTTATATATTTTAAGTACACAAAAAACATGTGATGCTAAAATTTGTATAATATAAAAATCTTGAGTTGACATTCATGTAATACAAAAAAAGTTTGGTGAAATATCCAAATGAATGAACTCAAGGAATGCGAGTATCTAATAACAAAAAAATACTTGTACATATCTATATGACACACAGGTGTGTTCGTGTATGTATACGTATGTATGTAATTGAATCAATAAAAACGCTGCATAAGCACATACATAGTTTAAGTTGAAAAATAGAGTGTGTTAAAAGTTGGCGCGTGAAAGTTAAATTACATAGCGCTCGACCGACTCGTGTGTCTCGGGCTTAGTGGGCCTCGACGACTGTTTGAGAATCTGTGTGAGTGTGTGTATGCGCGATGATTACTATGTATTAAATTAAGTTAATAATATGAATCTCGGCGTAAAAATACGACGTGCCTAAGCGATTTTTTATGATAATTCCACCTTTATCACACACTGTTAGCATGGAAATTGATTTACCAAATTGGGCTCGGGGGGCACTTTTTGTTTGGGTGCACTGTAAACACACCAGTGGTGATGGATTTACGACCTGTCCTTAGGTGTAATTGTCTAATAAAGAAAACGATCGATTCATGAATAACAATATTGATTTTTTTATACATTTATTATGGAATAGTATACGCAGCTTTTAATCGAGCTTTTAAAGAAACCGAGTTAAACAAATGTTATGTTTTTTTTTCTTTGTCATAGTTAATAGTCAATATAAATATAGACAACAATTTGAACTTTAAAATAATGATAAAAGCAAGCATTATGTTTGACTCTTAACAATAATAAAAAAAAATACTTAATACAAATGTAAAAAATATGTTTATAATATACACAAGACAAAGAAATCTTTGAAAAAATTACAGCATAAAATTTAGTAATAACTTATATCGTATATTATATATTATGCTGTTGAGTAATTTCAATTCGATCAAAAACTGTGAAACACAGTTAGTTGTAAATATTTTATATTATATATCAGAAATTACTGTTGATTTTTATCAACTTCAGAGAAATATAGATCTGGTTAATACTTAAATCGCATTTAATATATTGTATTATATTTAATATTTCAAGATAATACAATTTTTAAAGTTAAAAGTTTACATAACTTAATAAAAAAAAACAATTAAAATATTTTAGCAATATTTTTTTTTTTAAAGTATTGCTTTAAATTTATAGAACAATGTAGTTTTCAATTTTTTGACGTTGTATTTAGTCGAAAAATTTAATATATGAAAACGGTATATTTAAGAATAGTATATGTTATACTATAATATAATTTCTAAAGCATAAATTTTGTTTATCTTAATAAAAAAAAATTAAATAATATTTTTTACAGAAAGCTATGTTGTCAATACATAGAGAAATATAATATTTTTATTTAATAAAATTAAATATAGGTGTAGGTAGATATGAAAACGAGACAGAAGAGTAATTAAAAAGGTTACAGCATTAAAATTTAGGTGAAAACCTGTAACATATATTATAATATACTTATTGAGTGTATGTCCAAATTTTAATAAATATTAAGCTATAGTAAATTTTATCAAAATCAATCCATAATACAAAAAGCTCTTAGTGTTAATCCAATTCAAGTATTAAATGGACCAAATAATATTTATCTATATTCAGATAGTGATTCTAAATCTACTTTTTCTTTCAAGGTAAAAAACTCTAAATTGAACTGATTTCTACTTTGTCTGTCATAATAATAAATGGTATGAATAGTATGAAAATCATATTATGTATTAAAAATTTTTAATCTTACTTAGAATATATTTACATTTCTCTTGTAATTTATTTTTTACTTTAGAAGCATTTGAGATATTTAAGATCAATATACAAATTTTAAATATAATTTATAAATAATTTAAAAAAAATAAAATCTCATTAGAAAATGATTTAAAAGAAAACTTTAATAGTACCCTGAGAGGGAGAGCTATTTATTTATAGAGCACATTCTTTGGCGGATCTGACGGGAAGACAACGACTAGCCGCGCTTCGTCCGCCGATCATTGAATCAATTCAACATGTAATTATAACTATTCGATACAATAAATTTTACTGTAACAGCCCAATTTATGTATAATTTCCACACATAAAATAATAAATTATTAATATTTGCCATACAAAAAACCTAAAAATAAAATTTTAGTTTAGAAATTAGATTACTCAATATTTATAAAAATTTAGTACTAAATACTTTTATAAAAAATTGTAGTGACACACTATTGTACCTTTTATGGTCACAATGATCTTAATTTAATTTATATAAATAAATATAAATGTATTCATAAATTCCATTTTAAACAAATGTAATAATTTTACGAGAGACCTATGGTTACTTTTCATACTACATACGTACATATTATACAAACGATTGAGACGTAATTACGAATTGTCAAGCGGGCGAGCGTTCGTTCGCGTAATAATGAGGGGGTCTAGCGGGCAGTATGATGAATCACGACGGGATTCGAACCCGGGACCGGGGGCAGCCAACAAACAATTTGGCTGTCGGCCGCCGCGGCGTTAGCTACCGCATAATTTGTGGTTGTGGCTCTCGAAACGAAACGAACGACGAAAAAAAATATTACGCGGGCTTTTTAAATAAATCATTGCACCGCCGAGCGTGACATCGGCCCCGGGCGCTGCCCGCTCCCGCTACGGCCCTGAACAATTCGGTGCGATGATGACCGTGTATAAAACTCGGTAAATCGATTCGATTCCCTATTGTACTATGAGTACCGTTATTGTGCTTTTCAAAATACGTATTTGCTAAAAATAAATTAAAATAAAATCAAACTTCAAAACGCTGGTAATAGTTATACAGAATATTATGAAAAATATTTAAGCTTTAAAGTTGTATAATAAGTATTGATATTTGTATATTTATAGGCTCATATGAATGTGAGCTTTGGTAAAAAATAAAACGGTATGGTGAGGAGAATAATGTCAAAGCTTATTTTATATAGCAAGTTAAATTGAATCGTTAGTTTTTTATATATGCTTCAAAACTCTGAAAAATCAAAGATTTGTTCAGACACAATGTTGTTGTATTAAATTATATTCTAAAAAATTTAAAGGTTATATTTAATAACTGTCCTATTATTATCGTCTGTACTCACTACCACAATTATTTAAGTCTCATTAAAACTAGTGAATGGAATATTTGAGATATTATTTTTTTACAGAACGTTCTACTGAATATTACAAAGCAAATGCAACTTTTTAAAATAATAATATAATAGACAGCATAGTAATCAGTAATGAACTTAAAAAATGTTTTATTTTTATAATTTAAGCAATCATCTTAACACCTCAAAGAATAGCTTAAAAAACAAGCAATAGAAGCAAAAAGTCGATGGTATTAATTTAATAATTCAAGAAATGTTCTCAATTTCTAAACATTGATTAAATTTAATAATGTACATATGAAGAGAAGTTTTTCAGATGATTTTGAATAAGCCCATTTAGAACAAATTATCCTTAAGGTTGACTATGGAATTTATATTTAAGCAAAAACTGTTCAATGGAAAGCAGTTAGTTGGAAAATTATAGAGCACATACGCGATTGAAGCAACTACCCCAAATCATTGCCCCCTAAAATTTTTCCAATATAGACGTTTTTAAAATTTGTAAAAATATAACTTCCTGCATCTCTAAGAAATGAAAAATCATTATACATAATATTATATATTTCTGAAAAAAATATTATAGACTGCATAATAATAAATAATGTACATTTAAGCAATAGTGTATCTGTACATTATTTTTTTTGATAATGGATAAAGAGGAAGAATCAGTTTTTGGGTTTAGTTCTTAATTTTATTAAACCTACATATAAAGACGTTTTTAAAATGGGAATTTGTAAAAATATAAATATTCTGCATCTCTAAAAGAAAATAATCATTATACATTAAATTATATTTAGTATGTTATTTAGCCCTAATGTTAAATATATAATAATATCATTCATCAAATTTATCTGTCTCACTAAAAATTTACAAATTTATTATGTGTTTTTTAAAAAACTTTTTGCTGAATATTTTTAAGTCAACATAAAAAAAATATTATGGACCGTATAGCAATAAATATTGTACCTTTTTATAATGATTAGAGAGGAAGAACCAATTTTTTTATTCAATTCTTAATTTTCTTGAACCTACATACAAAATACTATCTTGTAGGTTTTATTTCAAAATTTAGATTTTACCAAGAACTGTACAATATAACAAAGTTTCCTGTAAAGATATTAAATGAATTTATGACCAGAGAAATAATCTCAAAATGTACATAAAAAATCTCAGTAATACCTAATTTTGTTTCAAAGGAACTACTACTTTATACATTGGATCTAAAAAAGGAGAAGGTAATCTGCTTCTTTATGTAAAAACTTAATTTAATCAAACAATATTTTTAACTTTATTTTGTATGAAACAATAATTCCTAAAATTTTCTCATCTTATTAATAACCCACAAATGATTTTGAGATAATATTTTTGCAGAAAACGTTCTCATGCATATTTCAATATCAATGCAAAATAAAAATATATATTTTAAATATCAGTAATATACAAAATATATAAATTTAACTAATATATAATTTTTTTCAATTTCTGACCGTTATTTTATTTATTAATAGATAATTAAGGAGAAGTGTCAGTTATTATTATTTTTATTTTATTAAACCTAAGTAGAACAATCTACTTTTAAAGTTGAGTAAAAATTTTGTATTTAAGCTAAAAATATAATATATATAATATAAAACTTTCCAAAGGATTTAAGATAGACGCGCTCAAAATTTGGATCTAGAAAAAGATTAAGAAATATGGATTCAGGCAAAAACTAAAATGAAACGCAGTTTGTTACAGGTATATACACATACATATATGATTGAAGCAACAATCATAATGCTACATAAAAAAAGCCTAATAACTAAAAACAATTTTCCAAGGAGAAAAAATGTATGTTAAAGAAAATAATATAATCTACGTATCTAAAAATACATTTGGGCAAAAATTATATTTTATTTTATTTTATATTATATAATAATATAATTTTTACAAGTCTGTCCTTGGAACACTATAAAATAATAAAATTTTATATAACCTTTTAATAGATATTTGTAGATAATAGTGCATGACCTAAAAAACCTAGTAATTAGTAATGTATTATACTTTTATATTGGTATTTAATTTTAATACTGGGTTTTACTGCAAATTTATAAGAAAATGTATTTTTTTTAGGTAATAGGATATAAGTAGATACTTGCATATATACTTAAAATTAAAATAATATACAATAGTGTAAATAATAATATTTTTCAATGGAAGCAGAAGCTTAGCTTTTCATGGCTAAGCCCGGATCAAAATAAATGCCAGTGATTGATAAGGTTCATTGGTCTCAATGGTCACGATTAAGGATTAAAAGACAGTGGCAACTATGAGGTTAATGTGTTGTTGATTCAAATCTCAATACCTAGAGGTATGAAATAAAAAAGCATACATTTAGTAATGAGCTTTCCTTTTTTCATTTTTAATTGCTTTGAACAAGTTATTCAAAATTAGTACTAAGTCACAAACACAAGTTGCTTAAAAAAATCTATATCCAGAGTCTAATAAAACAAGCAATATTCAAAAGTCATTGAAAATATAGTAAAGAAGCTACTAGTTATTCAATTATTTTTGTTAATTCCCCTTATCCAAATATAATGGTACCTAAGAACTTAGATCAATAAAAACAGTGAAATGGTAATTAATTTATAGTATTACACGTAATATGTGATTGAGGAAACGATCCTGTTTTAAATATGTTTAATACCAGAATCTCTTTGATCACAAGCAATCTGCAGCTTTGCTTTAAGCAGCTTTAATTCTTAATTTGCATTGCCATTGTTATGACTAAATTTGATGTCACAATGACACACGCGCTTAAAATTATATATAATTAGAAACAATACGTAGAATGTTTAGAGTTAATTCCTTTTATAAAATTATTGCTCTCTAAATTTTGCAACAGAAAAGCAATATGACAGAAAGAAATCCAGCAGAACGACTATGAGAAGTAGATATTACTATAATATTATTTAAATGATCTGTACAAACAAATCAAAAAGCTCACGTCATTAGATTTCGATTCTCAATATTAAGTAATCCTTGTATTGGAGATCAGCAAGGGTCCAAATCTAAAATCGTGACGGGTGCTTTCGCTTTCAGTCGCGACGACGAAGACGGTCATTATCCACTTCATCCATAATTCATCGGGCAACTACCAAATTGGAAGTGCATGAAGAAGCCCTTGTCATTGTGTATTGTTGTCGACTGCCAAATGCGACCACGCCTCGCCACGCCCACCGCCGCACCACCCGGTGACAACTTGGGTGGGTGACAACGCAAAGGTCCTTCCGAAGAGTCCTTCGGGCCCTTTGTAATTATTCAATCAAATTAAATCGCCCACCTGACGCGCCCGGCTCGTTTGCCTTATTGAGTTATTTTAATCTTGCATGATTTTTTCTATATTAATATAACATTGATTTTATTTTATGAATGTTCGGTTAAGTTCTTTAAGTTAATGTTACCAACATAATTTTATGAACTATATATGGAATGAAATATACTCTTCTTTAATTCCCTTACATAGTGCTTAATTCCATACCTAATTAACACTGAACATTTAACTGTAGCTAAAGGCAGGCCTGCCGAGAGGGAGGGAAGACGGGATATCAGACAGAAAAAATCATAGCAAGAATATATTTATAAAAAAACTAAAAACCGACCGCAAATAATGAATCTAAGCTAAACTACAATTTTTGAGATGTATGTACTGATGTATTTCAGGTATAAGTTCCTTCAGCCTTTTTTATAGATACAAGAAATAAAAGGAGCGGAACATTGCCTTCAAAAGCTACCATTTTCTAGGTAGTACTTTCACAACAAACATTATTATTTAAATAGACAGATTGTAGTTTTTTGACGCGGCTACGTTTGTGTTAAAATTTGTTTGCAAATTATTGTTGACTTTATTGCTTTTAGAACGATTAAAAAATTACGACATTAGAGGAAATATTTAACAAATATAAATTAGTAGCAGTATTTAGTCTGAAAATTCAGATCGAATACCTAAGGAAGTAGCAAAGAAATAACGAAAAATAAACAACAGCTTAAATTTAATGTTTTTATACATTATTATCGATAATTTGGCAACTGGATTTATTGCAGCAAAATAAATAAATAACACATTCAGTGTCATGTGGTTATTCTTAAAAGAAAATCTAGAAAAAACAGTCTGGAATCTCTCCCGAAAATATTTTTTAAATATGTCACATTTTCACCAATAGATATATATTTTTACCAATGAAAATATAAAATATCTGGCAGGTTTTCTATATGTAGTAATATCTACATTTACATAATTGTCATTATTTATTTACATCCGATGTATAAATGTTACAGTGAATGAGTATTTTTTGGGTAAGTTATATTTTCACTAGTAAAGTCCAAATATATTTTTATCAGCCGATATATATTTCTACTAACGAAAATATAATTTAACTGATATGCTGCTCTAAAATGTCCATGAAACTCAATTTGACAGTTGCGAAACGTCCATTTGCTGTTCAAACCCAAACCTTACCCAATGAAAGTTAATAAACTTATTAAAGCTAATTATAGTTTTAAAACTTTCATTAGGTCAAGTCCAAAATACAAACGAAACAAACTCATCTTTCAGGGAAAAATGAGCGGAAGAATAAGTACAGACAGACATCGCATCTCATATTGCTCCACAGTTTGTCTGCATTGATATTACACTGTTTTTAAAATATGATAGCTATTCTTAACGATATTCCTTTAGACTTTTAATACAAAAGTATATTCAAACCGAATTTTGGTCAATAGGAGAGCGCAAAAACAATTATCACTTCTCAGAAGTCAAAAATTCACGTCAAAAGCAATAAAATCGTGGCGGCGCCGTCGCAGTGGGAACGCTCGGTAACGAGCGTTCCCACTGCGACGGTGACGGCACGATTTTATAGCTTTTGACGTGGATTTTTGACTTCTGAGAAGGGATAATTGTTTTTTGCGCTCTCCTATTGGGCAAAATTTGGTTTATATGTTCCTTATTTAATTTTTAATAATATTATAAGAGTCATAGTATGAACGCTAGATTACTGAGCGTACCCACTGCGACGGCGACGGCACGATTTTATAGCTTTTGACGTGGATTTTTGACTTTTGAGCAAGAATAATTGTTTTTTGCGCTCACCTTTTGGGCAATATTCGGTTTAGATGTGTTTTATTTGATTCTTACTCGTATTTATAAAGTCTTAATTATCGAGCGTTTTCACCGCAATGGTATGATTTTATTGCTTTTGATCTAGACTGGAAATTTACTATATGGCAACACTGAGCAACAAAGAAAACACTACTAATTATCAGATATGAGTAGATTTTTTTAAATAATAATATGACTTATATTTTTTTTTATATATTTGTAGCATAGAAAGGTTAACTATTTATTATTATTGATTCAAGAAATCATAATACGATGTTAAAAAATAATGTGAGGCCCGGAACCATTGTTTTTCCAGGGTCCAGTTTTGCTCTCGACGACCCTGTCTGAAGGTATAAAATATAATTTTAAAATCGAGTAAATAAAACTCGTTTTTGCGTATTATATAGAGCATTTATAAAGCTTTTTAATATATGTATATATGTGCATTAAGCGAAAGTGTTATCCAACCTCTTCTAAATTTTGATCCTTTAGAGCAAATGCGTACTATTAATCACAGGATATTACAAAACCAAATGAAGGCATTCACACTTACCGAAATGTCGAGAGCCCGGGCGCGGTACAATTTGTTACCGATAAATCAATACTGGCTCGAAAGCATAATTGCTTTGAATAAGTTATTTAACAGTAGTCCAAACTCACAAATACAGGGTTGTTCAAAAAACACTTAACTCGTTCGACTCAGATTATATCTGACGCTCGCTTTATATCGGAATTATCCTGTAAGTTGAATTTAAAAATTTGCTTATCCTGACTTGAATGAACACTAAGCTCATTTTTTAATTTATTAAATTGAGTTAGAGCTTCTAAATAATAATTGAAGGAAAGGCTGATAAAATCTACATAGTGGTGCTATCTAAATTTTTAGGAATTTATTCGTCCTTGTTGTATTTTCTTGGTTTTATCTTACCGCGTAACGTGTAATTATGATTAATTCAACATAAACGGAAGTTTATCGTATAAAACCCACTCGGGATGTTGCGTCGATCACATCATATAAATATTTTTATACTATAACCACCGACACAAGATCGATATGAAGCGTACGCTTACAGGCAGTACACAAAGTTTAATGTAATACCTTGAGCGATTCAAGTTTTTGCGCATAATAATGCTCAAAGTAGAGCAGGCTTGTATTGCTATAGGGGGCTTTTAAGTTTACTTTATCCATTGCGTATCAAAAGTCGCGCAATAGACGTTTCGTATATAATAATATAAAAATAAATTATTTATTATAGGCATGTGTATATGTACAATATATTAGATTGATTCGTTGAAGGGACAGTATAAAATTGTATATGATGTAAGAGCGCGATTTATGGTATGGCTTTATAATGCTTAATAAAATTATCACGTACTAATCACCATAATGTCGTGTCGAGAAAATTGGCGTCGATCTCGGAGACACTTTACCTAACGGTCTCTCGTGCATATGACACTGAGATCGCGGTCCAGATAACTAACCACACATTCTCCCACACGAGCGAACAACTATCCGGATCAATTTAGCTAAAATCCACGTTCAGGTGTCATAAATCAATCCAATACGCCGAGACCACCGAGTGCCGCAATTAAAATTGAAATATAATAAAAAAAACTGTAGCCAAGTGCAATAAAGCGATAAAAACGTATTCAACCGGGTGTATTGTTGTAAAAGTTAAATAAACACCCGGTGGAATATCATGAAGTGAAATTCAACGCTCATTAATTAATATTTTATGACAATGAAACATTGAAATCGAAGTTGAAGTTAATAGACGCTCTCTAACTACCTATTCTAGCAATTAGATATTTTTATTGAAGAGGAAAAAAATATAATTGTTGATCTATGACACCATAAGAAGATATTAATATATTGAAGAACTTCAAAGCATCTTTAAGATAATTTTTTATTAAGTAAAACACAAGTATATCATAATTCTAATTATATATTTAATAAATAATTTAACTATGTATGTATTATTTAAATCCAGTAACTCAAAACGAATTTAAAAGCTGATGAATCAATTACCGTTCAATGTGAACATACTGAATCATTATTAGTTAAATTTAACTTGATGGAATTCCTGTGGTGAAATTCATTGTTATTTTTTTCATGATTGGATCCGTTTTAATAGTTTCCTGACAATGATTTATGCCTATGTATGGGTGCGTAGTATATATAAGAAATTCTTGTATTCTAGTACCGGTACAGAGCGAAAAGGTGAGAACCGGCATTGGTCGGTGGCCGTAGAGCCAGGTGATTTATTTGGTTAGCAAACGCTCCCGGGTTCGAGTACGGTCGTAAATCTGGCCCACAATGGACAACGTTTGAAATCAAAACACAAAACCAGATCGGAAAATGACTTTTTAATACTACGTTACGATACTTTTAACCTTTTTCGGACTTGGGGCGCGCGCGCGGACGCGGCCACGATTTATTGTCATTTCACGTTATTTGTGTGAAACTGTAACGTGAAATATACTACTGTATACATTAATATCATGAATTGCTTATATAATACACTATTTTTTTATGATAAACTATTCACGCCGTAACGAAATGAACATTGTATAAATACATAATAAAAAAAAATACCGCATTGACACAATTTATTTAGTTCTATTGCAAAAATATGTGAGTTTTGTAAGATTAACAGCTATTAATTAAGGATTATTGACATAGAATATAATATTCGTTATCGGTTATTAATTGTTGGTAATATAACAACACATTTTTAAACTTATAAATCTTTCTCTGGTGGGACACCAGACTGAAATCAGACTGTACGTAAAGCGCTTACAATTAATTAGATGTCACTACACATGACCTAGCTCGATTTACGTATTTAACTATTTATCACGATATCCATTAGTGAAATTAGGAAAATATAGGAAAAATTCATCCCAGATGATCTATCGCAATTATAATTGTATACTATTCGCTAAATCTGATCATTCAGACCCGATAGGATTCAAACCAAAATCCAATTTATATTACTGGTATATTGTGCTGTTAATAAAGTATTACAATAGCATACACTTAAACTAATACATATTTTATTTTATTCACACAAATAAAATTATTAAATAATCGGCATTTACATATGTATTTTAACTGTAACATGTTTTAACTATTTTATCATTTCTAAATTATATATTAAAGTTGTTTTTTTTTAATTTTTTTACTAAAAGATGTCAATTTAAAAATTATTATAAAACAATATTATGTAATTTATTTAATTTATTTTTTTAATTCGCAATAAGCTTTTTAATCTTACTAAAATAATTGCTCATATGTTTTTTATAAAAATGTTTGTTATTCTAGCTTATTACTTTTTAACTATACGTAATTTTTATTATTTTATACATATAAAGTATTAAAATAATGTACTTTGTTATTATTACTATTAAATTATACCATTTGTGTGCAAAAATATTATATGATTTTTTATTGGATTAAATTTGCCTAAAAGTTTTATTTTATTTTTTATTAAATCTTCCGTTGTGACCTGACAGGCGTAAGCCCAATGCGTTACAACAGGCAAATATGTACAAACTGAGTAAGTCAATCAGACATAATGAATACTTACAAGTAAGTATTAACCAGCAGACTGAAAGTCTGAGAATCGGGGACATCTAAATTATTATTTAAAAATTATTATGTGCAATTGCATAATAATATTCCAAAATCATTCCCAAAAATAAAACTGTTACTGGTTTCCTAAATGGAATAAAAAGAAAACTTATCGTTCATTAATAAATAAATAATAATATAAAGTTTATGTTATATATTATATGTACGTTTAGTTAAGATTTACTTGATGTAAAAATTAGCTACTAAGCTAAATAAATTAAAAAAATAAAATAATATAAAACACAATTTATAATCAATAGATGTCACTGCAGTTGGGGGCATTTTTTATAATAATAGTGCATTTTTTAAAAATTAAAATGCGATTGCCGCTGCCGGGGCTCGAACCCGTAACCTCAGAGTTACTAGTCTGAGACGTTACAGACTACGCTATTCCGTCCTTATGCTACTTTTTCTCTTTAATATACAGTATAACTCAAATATGTGTTTAAAATAACATTAGTTAAAGCAGTGATCAATAAACTTTTTCAATATTTACACCAAAATACATTAGTTAAAGCTGATAATATAAAATAGTTTTAAAAATGTATATATTTATTCTTTTCTTCGCTCTTAATTATTATTAATTTTTGGCTAATTTATTACTGGAATAGCGTAATATGTGAGGTCTGGATTGACAACCCAAAAGACACGGGTTCGAATCTATGCAGCAGACTCTAATTATTATTTAAAATAAGTATAATTAAATATAGGGTTACATATAAATTTACTAAACATTTGCTAAAATGCGTTTATAATACTTAACAATATTTAATAAAATGCACTTTGCACACTCAAACGTGAATTTATTGTTTTGCATTTTGAAACAGATCTGTTTGACACAGTATCGACAAAATTATTTGTTATCTAATGTTTTAGTTTTTTTAAACGATTAGAAGTTCTCAACATATTATTTAATTACTAAATATATACCAGTAGAAAAACATCAGTGGGATCATTCAATGCAAAGTGTTTATTTTTAGTGGTATTATTTGCGTCACGTTTAGTACTTATCTACCACGTTGTAATACATTGGGCGTACGCCTCTCAAATTAGACAAAAAATTAATACAGTTTTTAATTAATTAAATAAGCGGTTAATTTCTTAGTTACACAAAATCTAAAGAATATATAAAAATATAAATTTTTGTTTAAATGTTTTCTTTATAAAATCTAATCATTTCTTTAATATAAAAAATATGTTTCTGATAATTAAAATAATTTAATTTGTAAAGCAGCAATTTAATTATAAATATTTACGAATTGTTTAAAAATATTATCTCGTCCTCTAATTATTTATGAAAATAATATTGTTGTATATTATAAAATCTAGCGCTATAAATTTTACATATATACATAAATAATAAATAAATTTAATCAATTTTAACTGATAAATAAATATTTATAAATTTACTCAAAAAAAATATATCAGAAGCATTTTATAGTTGCAAATGCGTCTACCCTATATAAAAATGCTAAGCTTAGATTATTTATCATTTCACTACAAACCCTATTTCTATTCAATTTTGTTATAAAAATATATGAAAAATTGCCATTAATCATAAATAATCACATTGACGAACCTAATCTCTAACCATAAAGACGCCCATACACGCGCGTAATTTAATTGAGTGACGAAACACACACACGAGATCGGGTATCGCGCGCTGCCTTAATCTTATTTTACCCTTTGCAAATTTCAAAAAGATAAAATATGGCCTCCGTTTATAATATCTTTATTGTGATATCACATTTTGGGATCAAAGTGTATCACACAATATAATCTTTATCTGGACGAACAATAAACGCGAGATAAATGTTTGTTTATATGACAGCGCCGAGATGTATATAAATAATTCGCAGCGCCCGAGCAACAATTGGCGATCCACGGCCCAACAATAAATAATGGCAATAAAAAGGAAAAAAGATGAGAAGTCGGTAAAAAAGGTCCCCGGTGGACCCCCGCTGCCATCGGTCACCTTACCCACCGTGTGATCGATAATACTTGGAAATGCAGATTCCGCGAGAGTAGTAGAATCCGCGCAGACTGGTGCCATTTTCGATGCCAACAACGCATAAAATATGCCATTTTTTATTTACGCCAATGTGATGTAGATAAATTTATAAACAATCAATTCGACGATCGAAAATTCTCACGCCGTCAGATCTACATTCTTGACATTAATCATACAATACACTAGCAACAAATAGTTCACAGTTCATCAAATTTAAGGCCGCAATAACAGCAAGCCTTTTAAATTAAATAAATATACTTTGATTACAGTCAAGACTAAATACCGTTACAAGTAGAGATTTTGCACATACATTAATTTTCTAGTATTAAATGAACTCATTTTTACAATAGCGGTCGATTTACATAATATAATGTGATTTCTAGGAAACGTTCGGTCGACGCCTTCTATATAAATACATAATACCATATTATACACCAAATCGCTGGGAAAATGACCAAACGAGGATTATACGTCGTATGAATCACTAAACGAGGCATTACAGTAATTTAGTTAGCTTTTTGTCCGATTAAGCGTGATTGCCATTTTTGTCTTGATGGATAGCAATAACAGGATTTATGAAGAGCAATTGAAATAAAGACGATAAAACAATACGCTGATTGCGTACGAAATAGTGCTATTAATTCTGCACAAAAATAAAACGATGTATCCGAGGCAATAAAAATCAATCACATTGACATTGTTATTTGATTTTCCGTTGGTGCGGAATGAAATATTCGGAATGCTTTCTATATATGACCCAATTCTTATCGCTTTTGATCGATCGTATTTTGCTACATTAGATATTTATGAATAATTAAATAATAGTATTTTTGTGTATATTATATCCATGTTTTAATTTTAATAAATGACATAAATAAACAATTAAAATTTAATTTGTACGGCTTCATCAATATATATGACTTAATATGAATAAAATAAGCAAATATACAAAAAGACAAATCTAATACATTGAATACAAATTATAAATACCATACATTTATATTATTATTGTACCACTAAAAACTATATGCTGAAATATGCTTGCGAATTTTATGAAATAAATCAAGGATATTGAATGAAGATATATTAACTATTGTCGTCTTGATATATTTTTTTGAGGTAATACAATAAACTAGCATATAAAATTCCTACTTAATTTGCCGTATTTATGACCAAATATCTATCTTAAACAATAAATGTTTTTAAACAATCTTCCTTACATTCAGGTTCTTCTAAAAATACTTTATACGCTGATCATTTATTGTGTTGCCTACGAGTACTAATAAAAATCAATTAGACGACTGTTTATAAAAACATTTCTGTGCGTTTTTTTTTTTTAGAACAATAAGTATTGTTCTGGATGCCTCATATTTTTTAGAGCAGAAGCCAGGGCGCCACTTGCCTATTTATTACAATGAAACCTATTCCTATATTACTTAGTATTTTTTGTCAGTTACGATTTTCCGAAAGAACTGTATGAAAAAGGAGTGCGTAAAAAAGTTTAAATATAATGATAATTATCATATAAAATACGAACAAATTACTACTAGCGTTTAATTGTAAATGTAAATAAAATTATTGCATATTATTAATAGAATTTTATATATTTTATAATAATATTATAAATTAAATAAGGAACATATAAACATAATTTTGTCCAATATAAGAGCGCAAAAAACAATTATCCCTTCTCAGAAGTCAAAAATTCACGTCATAAGCAATAAAATCGTGCCGTCACCGTCGCAGTGGGTACGCTCGGTAATCTAGAGTTTATAATACGACTCTCATAATAATATTAAAAATTAAATAAGAAACATATAAACCAAATTTTGTCCAATAGGAGAGCGCAAAAATCAATTATCCCTTCTCAGAAGTCAAAAATCCACGTCAAAAGCAATAAAATCGTGCCGTCGCCGTCGCAGTGGGTACGCTCGATAATCTAGCGTTTATACTACGACTCTTATAATAATATTAAAAATTAAATAAGGAACATATAAACCAAATTTTGCCCAATAGGAGAGCGCAAAAAACAATTATCCCTTCTCAGAAGTCAAAAATCCACGTCAAAAGCAATAAAATCGTGCCGTCGCCGTCGCAGTGGAAACGCTCGTTACCGAGCGTTCCCACTGCGACGGCGCCGACACGATTTTATTGCTTTTGACGTGAATTTTTGCCTTCTGAGAAGTGATAATTGTTTTTGCGTTCTCCTATTGACCAAAATTCGGTTTGAAAATACTTTGATCAGCCCTCTTATATCAGAAGTCTATAATAATATCGTTAAGGATAGCTATCACATTTTTAAAACATAGTGTGATATCGAAATGCAGACAAACTGTGGAGCAATATGTGAGATGGAATGTCTGTCTGTCTTCTCCATATTTTCTCCTGAGAAATAAGTAGGCTCACTTTGTATTTTGGACTTATCTAATGAAAGTTCTAAAATTATAATTAGTTTAAGAACTTTCTGACTATCTGATTGACTTACTCAGTTGGTACAGATTTATACCGTTGTAACGCATTGGGCTTACGCCTGTCGGGTTACAACGGAATATTTAAATAAATAAATTAGGTTACGTTTAATTTTAAACAACTGTCAAATTGAAAATCACATAAAGTTCAATCGAATGTCAAGGTTTTCCTTACTGTTTTTTTACTGTTATTTTTAATCAATCACCAAATCATTTAATCTAATTAAGCAATTCGAAAGAAACTAATAAAGTTTTGACTAAATAACTCTTGGATAATAACGCACCAATATATTTTTTGGCCAAAAACGACACCGTCGTGATGCCGCTTTTATGTGAAATTTTCCTATTTTCGCAGATAAAAAGGACATTGAAAGGACAGCATTTTGCGACTATAGGGAAGATACAGACAAATGTTTTATGAATTGTATGAAGTGCTAGCATCTGTTTTTTGAAGAACACAATACAAATATTTAAATATGAATTTTAATATATTTTTTTACTCGTATATTTTTTTAGCACTTCTGATACACCCTCACCATATCTGCATTAACATGCGAAAGCGCACCTCGCTCACCTGGTCTTAGCATAGAATTAAAAGCGCAAAAATTTGCAATTGAAATAAGACATATCGCGATTATTATCCGCTTCGGTGTAAAACGTCCGATCCACCGCTGACATACTGCTATGGTGAAATAATGCAAATGAGTCGACCAACTATTCTCGGCACCCCTGATGCGAATTCGGCCACAACCACCCATTCCAATTAATTCGCGTCGCTTTTCGCCATCTAATCGCCGCTTTATTCAAATCGGACAATCGGACAATTAAGCCGATATTCCGACTGTCGGGCAAATCAAAAACATAGTGCGTAAGTTACGGACGCAATCGCGGATTTCGGTAGCAAAAACCCCATTTGACAGAGAGAGACCCCCTAGGTGGGTGGTTGGCTGGTTTAATTAGACCTTGCCCAACTCGACTTTGCTGGCAGCACACTGACCCAAATCGCCGACGAGTCACTCGCTCGAGTGTCGGCGCCAGCGTTTCTCAATTGTTGTTAATTGATGGGTGGATGAAATGCGGAACAAACGCCAGGATTGGTTATAATTGAAGAAAAAACTAGTTCATTGACGCAAAAGTCGTTCATTTATATCGATCGTCATGATTTTCGATTTTTCATGGTTTCATAATTCTTCTATAAGATTTATATATTTAATATTATGCTTTAAAAAATAGTTTAAGATAATAAATATTGTTAAATTGATGAACAATAGTCACAAAAAAGCATTCCAACATATATTTAAAATTATTTTAATATACAACTTTCATTTTCAATACGAAATCGCTACTTGGAAAACAACATTATTAATAGTAAATAATTTAAAAAAATACAACTGCTACGCCGAGACAATCTTCCAATTAAAAACCGTGTAACTTGGTAGATATACAACCGCGACATATTAACAAAACAGTATATGTTCAAACAAGTCGAATTGGACGTTTCGGACTCATCGTAAATAAAATCGCAATAAAACTACAACGCGAATATCATTACAATATAAAAAATCCACCGAAATTAAGATATATAAGTAATCGGTTATTAATATTCATATTTTTATTAACATATATGCAAATAGATAAATCAGATTCACAGCGTGTACACGAAAATGTGTAATTACACAGAATCGAAGCTGTACAACTGTAAATCTTTCGAAGACAACTATTCCAAAAATTTTAATTAGGACGAAAACAATGACTATGAAAGTTTATGTGATTTAAAGTGGTATGCCTTACGCACATATAACAATAACATTTGTTATATTTTAACAGTGAAACATCCACTATATTCCGGTCGTTAATTGCTCCATAAAACGATAGTAGAGTTATGCCCGAAGATATCACAATGAAATTAAGAATGGGGGAATAAAATGCCTTTTGTTCGGGACGAAGTTGTTAAATCGCGCCATGTAAATATTGCTATATTTTATATCATTTTTTGTGGTTACATAAAAGTGCGTCTTATAAACTGTTATCTGAAATAGTCGAGCGAGTCCGGTCGTCTATCTTGTATTTATAGTCATGGTGCTGCCAGAGGCGAACGCCGAGCAACACATGTCCGCTAAAGAGAACGAAACAATGGATTGTAAAAACGGCCTTACGACTGTTATAAACCACTATCACCTCTTATATCTCGCATCGGCCCCGGGGGTAAAATGGGGAGGTTACCGGTTATAACAGTGGCAAAAGAGAAGCTATACGCGATATATAATATACATGTACAGTCCGACTCGGTTATAGAAAGCGCCACGAGACCAATCGATTTTCCTCACTGTGAAAAACCCACTCTTATTAAGAGTAGTTTAAAAAAAATTTGCTCTTTGGTTGTTAAGCAGAAATTTTATTTTTAATATGCATGGATAGACACTGTCATTTTTTATTAAATGATTCAGAAATTACAGTCAGTGGAGCGCTATCTATTTTGTTAATACTCATAAATAAAAAAGATGCAAAATATTTAAGTACACCCCTTAATTTACATAGCTAATATAGATTATTAACATATATAATCAAAACATTGATATAAAATAGAACATACATATAAAAAATAAAATTTAATAATGCGTGTTAAATACGTGTTTATTTACACACATTTTAATTTTTATTATGTTCTAGAATTTTATTATACAAATTTACACCTCCGTACAATATTCCTCAGGCCGTACTCGTTTTCGTATTATACCTATCTATCCCTTAACTAACTGTATTTCTAGTATTAATTTAAGTACATCTATATTTATATAATTTAATTAATCCAATAAAATATTATTTTTTAACTAATATATAAATACTAAAACCTGCATGTTCAATATTCATTGAATATCCAATCTTTTAATCATACTTCTGCAACTAGTAAATCTATTCTTATTTAAAACTAATCTCATTGCGCTATTTTGTAATTTTTGCAACATCGTCTTATCTATTTTATTTAGCATATTTAAGGTGGGCGATATAATATTGCTTCAATTAATGTCAATAAGGTTGAAAGTTATAAATAATTTATTATCCTTTCTTTAAAAATTGTTATTCCTTAGAACGGATAAAATATGTTATTATCAGAGCCATAGACAAAATACCCAAAATAGTCAAAACAAAACACAAAAAAAGCTACATTTTTCTAACCGATTAAAAATCATCAATTATTCTAAAATATGTATTTTTTAAATCTCATTATTACACATAATATTTCTAGTTTTCAATGGTATATTTGAAAAAACACATTGTTCTATCAATATAAATGGTGTTATAAAATATACATATCGGAAAACAATGAAATTTCAATTAAACTATGAGGATATATTTAGTGAAAACAGACTTATTTGGTGTTTTTATTTAATGTTGCTTACTGACTGTGATTTCTGAGAGGAATATTACTAGACAAAATATGTATATGAACCATTGGTTGCTCGAATAAAATAATATTTGGAATATCGATGGCTTAAGTACAAAATTTCTTACTTTATATTTAACAACTTTACGGGAGAAACAAAAAACTAAATCCATAACTTAAATATCGCAATTTATTTTAGAGATAGCAATTTTTTAAGCATGTGTATATAAGATGAATATGTACAATAAGCAACTTTTTTTAAAAGGTCGTATCAATCCAAAATATTGGTTATTTATGATCTAAGCGAAATTTTTAACTGCAAAATGAGAAACTGCTGCGGATATTGCAATAATATTTTAAATAGGCAAAATGTGGAATAAAGTTAAATCAATTTAAATCAAGATGATTTTTTGATTAATAAATTAATAGTTATACTTCGTCACTGGTTATTTTAAAATACAATCGATTTATTGTTGTTATATTTGCAACTGCCAATTTTGCTTTGCTTACATTGCCAATTTATGGATGTAATTAAAAGTGATATATGTTTAATCAAAGGTATGGAGAGCCATCCATTATTACTGATAATCTAATTTTTAAAAAAATATTTTGATTATCACTTAAAAATAGAAAAAACTAATTTGTGAAACGGTAACAGAAAGATTAGCTGTCAAAGACAAAGTAGAGTGTTTAAAAATAAAACAGGTGCGAGATTACTACGCTCTTTTTTTCAACTAAATGAGACTCAAAATATATATATTTAAGGACGGAATAGCGTAATCCGTAACGTCTCAGACTAGTAACTCTGAGGTTTTAGGTTCGAGCCCCGGCAGCGGCACTCGAAATTTTATTTATAAAAATGCACTATCATCAAAAATAAAATCAGCCCCAGCTGCAGTGACATCTATTGATTAAAAATTGTATAGCACCTAATAATATAGATGTCACCGATTCCATGACTTTCAGTCTGGTGGTTAATACTTACTTGCGGGTATTCATTACGTCTGATCGACTTACTCAGTTGGTACAAATTTTCCCGTTCAGACTTATTAGGCTTACGCCTGTCAGGTTACAATGGAAGATTTAAAAATATAAAATAAATAAATTTACTCTTTGGTTACCGAAATCCGATAGATCGACATTTGCTACTTTTGCGATAATTGCTAAATCCAACACATTTTTAATAGGCTGTATATTTGCTTTGGCAGTAAATAATTATGAAAATATAATAAGATAGTAAACTTGAAAAGTTCGGCAAGTAGAAGGTTAACGTTTATTGTGATATAGGACATTGTATCTTTATTTTCCGAATATTCCACTAACTAGTCTAAAAACTGCGTATCAAAATAAATATTTAATAATATCTTATAATTAGATTGTGTATTATATGTTGTACTATTAAAATGCTTTCTCATTCACGACAGTAAATATCTCCTAATATTACTTATTAAACTAAATATAATACTTTTAAATGTGTATCACCAATTTTTATTCGCATTATTTATTTATTTATTTCGGTTGTAACCTGACGCGTAAGCTCAATGCGTTACACTGGGGAAAATCTATATCAATTGGGTACGTGAATCAGACATAATGAATACCCACAAGTAAGCATTAACCAAACTTTTCAGTCTGGAAATACATAGTTAATTATAATTTATTATACAAATAATAAATGTCACTTAGCATCTTTGATTATTTTTTTAATAGCGTATTTTTATAAAATAAAAACTCGAAACTGTTGTCGTGGCTCGAACCTGCGGCCTCCGGGTTACCAATCTGAAGGCTCACGGACTACGCTATTCCAACTTAATAAGTTATAAGTTAATTTAAATAATATTAGTAGAGTTTAACATACATACACTCTATGTTTAAACTATTAATTCAGAATTTTGGTATACCCTTGAAAAGTTTTTCAATAAAATTGTATTTTATATAACGTTCCTTTTCTGCAATATATTAAAAATTTAAAGAAGTCGTTCTAAGAACATGATATTGATTGTGAATAAGAGTAAATTGACTGGATAAAATCAGTGGTTTACTCTAATACAATTGCTAAGCTATTTTACTTTCATTGTATTTTCATATAAATTTTATTTTCAATGGCACTTTTTATGATAACTTTTTGCATTAATGTATTTTTATAGTATATCAAGCTACCGGAGATCTTCGGTTCGTGTCATACATTGTACATTACATACACTTATGCGTGTGTATGCGGAAAAGTTACCATCGGACAGTTGCGCCGTGTTGTGCCATGATCTATCGCCGGCTTATCCGACAAAAGATCTATCCATAGATCGCGGGAAACAAGACATCATAATGCGTCGATACGATTTAGTAGAGCTAGGGTAAATAGTACATCGAAGGTAAATATATAAAATGGATCTTACACTCACCAGTCGTCGCTTCGGCTTGATGAGAGGCCTGTTCTGTCCGTTCATCTTGTAGTAAAGTCCGCAGGCGTTGCACAGATAATGACCAGTGCCATCGCGACGCCATAGGGGCGTCGATGTTGCGCCGCAGTTCACGCACTCGCGACCCTCTGAAAATTCGGAAAAACGTCAGCATAACATATTGGTGAATTTATAGAGAGAGAAAACCTTCACCGAAAGATCGTATCGAAGATGTCTATTCCATGAGCTACAGAATCAATGATCTAAGAATATTGTACACTTATGTTTAATATTTCTTAATGAAAAATAAATCCAATATAATTAATTTAATACAAATAATAAATTTTATTTTTAAGTTTATTAAAAATTATAAATTCATTGATTTATATATATTTAAATATGATTTAAAAAACATCTTTAAAACGATCTTTTTATTTTTTATTTTAAAAAATGCCTAAAATTTGCTTTATTATCAGATCAAATTTTAGACAGTTTTAATATAAGACTATCAATCCATGCTATTTTTATATAGTGAACATTTAATTGAGTTTATTGTTAATAATATTAAAAAAGTCAACTACGTGCATTATTTTTTTTTTATTAAAATGTATTATTCAACACGTCAAAGTTTTTAATTTAGAAACGAATAATTGAGCCGTTATTTTTTTATTGTATATATTATATAGTACGGTATATAATATAATAAATTGTTTTTAACTTAAAAGGTTACCTGGGTCCTCGCAGGCTGGGGAAGGAGAAAAAAAGCAGGCTCAAATACTGATCTATTTTTATCGTTTAACGTTCTTATTGATTAACTTGGTAATTAAATTTGAAATAATAATATTAATTAACATCGATTTGCTCTGTGCGTGCTTTAACTATCACATCAATAAATTAAATAAACATATTTTATTTGACTTTAATATTTAAATTAAAATAAAATAAATACAACAAACACCACACAGAACATGATTAGTGTTATACATGCGACATGCAAAGCTTATGTATTATTCACAGAGGATAAAAATGAATTTGGATGATCAAGGATTTTCAAGGATAATGAGAAGATGGCCGTGCTGTACGACCGCGTCGACACCTCTAGGAAAACAAGCAAAATTGACGTTATTGCAATTTTATATGTTTTTAATTAATCTGTGCACTGTAACTCGCAAAACGACTTGACAAAAATAATATAATAAATTAAATAATCGGACGAGTTCTAACCTCATTAGAAAATGTAAGTATCTTATAATTTATATAAGATTGTGTAAGGTTAGAACTAGAATGATAAAACATATTTTATGTATGTGTATATGATTTTTTTTATATTCGATACTATAAAACAAATCGTCTCGTTATAACGTGAATCATTTTTTATTTATTTTTTACGTTAAATTAATGTTATATTTTTAACGTAACCGGATAAACTAAACAATGAACGGCTATAGAGCAATTTGTGATGTGGTCAGTTATGTCCCGCCCATAAGTACTAAATTTTAACTAGGCAGAGATCGTCGGTTCGAATCCGCCCTGGGTGGAGTCGTTCTGTGAACGTTTGCGTGTTAACCTAACGCTCTTCCATTCGCTCATTTTTTTATTATAAATATTAGTAATTAATATTAAAACGTACAATATGAAAAAAATCATCAAACGATAAACTGAAATTAACAAGCTATTTTTTTATGGCGATAAAAATTGAGAGCGTGTGAAAAAACGACATTAATTCCAAACTAATTATTTAAATCACTGTCACGATGTGTTCAAAGTCAACATGTGATATTGATAGAACAACGTCATATCGATAGAGAGAGTTGATAAAAAACGGTCCATTTACGAGACACGCCCCCGTTTATCGAAAATAAAATTAAAATTAAAAAATCGGGCAGCAAGCAATATGCCGTGTTCCCATACGATATAATGAAAAAGGAGAGTTAAAAAAGGGTTAAATTCGATTTTGTTTCGGGGGGGCAAAAAACGCGAGTGACTCCACCCACCCTTCAATATAAATTGGGATATTTATTTATGATCGAACTATAACGCCGCTGTGGTGTTTATTTTTTTCAATATTATTTTTTCACTCAAACCATGCGCGTGTATATTAAATATATACATATGCTCACGATTAATTAAGTGTTATGCGATACTCGTCCGGTGTGAGATGAAAGCTTAACCTTAAAATGTGATTTAATCAATCAAATAGTTTTATAATATTACTATGTATGAGCCAAAATTGTATCTAAGGTATAAATAAATTTAATTTAGTCATCAAACTAACAACAAAATTATATTAAAATATCAAATTAATATATGTAGTTTAACTATGACATAATATTTAAATTATAATATTATGGTAAGAAACGCTAAAATATCAGAATAGTATTTTAGTGTTACTCCATTGTCAATGAAAGAATTCTTTCTGTAATTATCACTGTTTTATTTACCTATCATGATGACGTATATAATATAATCTACGTACTGAAAAGACTTAAGTTATTAGTCAGCAATTCATAAAAAAAAATTTTTTATGGTACGTTACAAAGACAAATTGTTGATCAAAATTATTACTTATCCGATAATGAAGGAATACTTTGTTGTTCAGAATCCGATGGACCTTTTTATTGATTCTGTTTCATTTATTTTTTATTTAAGAGAGCACGCGTTTCAATACCTGTGTATACACACTCGTGCTCTTGTGGTGCAGCATTGTTGTGAAAAAAACTTTCGAAAAACAATGGAGCGCCTATTAGCCTAAGGACTTTGGGCATAGCCCCGGGTAGTGTCCCGAATGGCCTTTTATTGCGGTCACGTCCCCACAATATTGTCACGACGCAAACCCTGTGGGCCCTTAAAAATGCACATAAAAAACGCGATACGAATAATCGACCCGGTGGGATGGGATTCGGAACATTTCCGCGATCGGGCATAGTGCATAAATTGGAACGAATGAGAAAAAACTGTTAAATGCGACCTTCCAGGTATTTCAAAAAAATCATAATAAACGGTTATTATTCTTAATTAATTCATACGCGATTATTTTTAAAAGATAATGTTAACGATTGCCCCACCAAAGTGTATGAATATTTGTTTGTGACAATGTGTGTCGAAAATGTTAATCTGACATTAGAATCTCTCGATATGATCATCTATGAAAAATGAATATGTTTTCACTTTAATGAATTAAAATAATAGTAAAATTCAATATTTTTTTAATTAAAATTTTATCAAGATAATAACTGGTATTTTAATTTTAATTAAATATGTATAGTGCATCTTGAAATTATTCAACTTTTTATAAAAAAAATATAATGACAAAAACCCAAAAAATTGCATAGTCATGTTTTAAATTTAATATGCAAAAATAAACGCTTTTTAAAATATAAAAGCACTGAACTAAAAATATTCTTATTCATATTAAATATGTTATAGTTTTAATTGCAATTTTATTTATATTAAAATTCGTAAAATTTGTTGAAAATTCTAACTTTAACTTAACTAAAGTTTTTTTTATATATTTTTTTAAATATTATTACTAACAATAATCGTAATATATAACTGTCGCTTTATATATTATATAGAAAATACACAAAAGTTATTAATGTAACATAATCTACTATTTCTAATTAAAAATATTTTTTTATGATATAGAATTCCATTTAAAATATATTTATATCATCCCCAATATTCAGTGAAGTTGAATAAATATTTTTATCAACTGTTTCAGTGAAATCATATCCAAATACATTTTCACCGATAGTATTTTTACTAGCAAACCTACAATTTTAATCATAGGCGCTATTAAAATTAAACGATGCTCTTAAATGCCAATGAAACTCAATTTGACAGTTTCAAAACGTCTATTTTCTATTCAAACCCAAACCTAATAAAACATAATGAAATTTAAAAAAATATAGTTAGTTAGTTTTAGAACATTCATTAAGCCAAGTTTGATTTAGTTGATGACAGGTAATATGTTTTTATATGTATATAGTATAAACATAATTTTACTAAGAAAGCCAGTTAAAATATTACAAACAATCCCGAAATAAATGTATTTTTTAATTTTATTTAAAAATCAGTTGTACTTTGTTGATACCTAATTACGTATTTATTTATATATAATATGTATTGAAGCATATACTGATATTAAAAAAAGACAATTTATACAAAATTGCATATTATATGAATTCTTTCAAAAAATCGACCATTAAAAACATTTCTATTTAGTGACAACGATGGTTTAAAAAATTGAATAAGAAATTACAATGTCAAGAATAGTCCTGTATGTAGGAGACCAGCAAATATAAACGATGATGTACTAGCTGCAGAAATGGAAGCAAATTCTCTTAAACTATCCATCAGCTGGTCTAGAAACTAAACCAGTAAAATTCAACAGTGCATTGATACATTGAGAATATTGGGAAGGCTTGGAAACAAGAACGGGTTTCACATAAGGTCAATTTTTCATGATCATTTGATAATCAGAGATGCGATATGGGTATTGTACGACAATAATTATTGTAAAAAAAGTGGTAGCAAAACCTACCTCGAAAGCCGGGCTCACTGTAATAAAGTTATTTTGAATGTATGGCGCGATTGCAAAGAGATTTTGCAATACGAAGCTCTTAAATCTGGCCAAACAATATAATATATTCTAATCAACTGGATCGTTTATACTAGGAAGTAAAAAAGGCTTACGTGTGGCGAAATCTCGATAAAATCAAGGTTTTATCTCATCCACCTCATTCTTCAGACCTTGCTCCTTTTGACTACTATTTAAATCAATCGATGCAATATTTTTTAGACATTAAAAAAATTCAAAATGCAGGCGATGTGAAATATTTTGGCTATCGGAATATTTTGCATCAAAGCCTGTAACATATTTCGCTAATGGAATTAAAAAATTGACAGAGAAGTGAGAAAATGAAATCTTCAAAAGAAAATTTTATTATAAATCAATAAACATTAAAAAAAAAACATTATTATTCATTTTAATATTAAAATGTGTATGTAACGTAGAAAATTTACTAGATCTATAATTTTTAGTATTGTTTATTCATATAAGCTATTCCCAGCACTATCATTGTTTTTATAGTAAAAGCAAAGTTGCTTTCTTAAAACATTTTCACCCCATTTCTACAAAAAATTTTACTCATATAAAATATATATTTAAAATGTATATTTTTTACTTTAAAAATAAGATTAAAAACAAATTTATGGCGCATTTAAAAGTAGCCCGAATGCACTATTATTTTATTGTTTCTTTCTAAGCACCAAATCAAAAATTAGTGCTTAATATTTATATCACGTTTAAATACGACCAAGCAAAAACTTCAATTCTCAAACGTACACTGAATATGAAGTAAACGCGCCTACAAAATCACGCACTGTAGTATAAACCCGAGATTTTTATTATTTCCAAAATATGTAAACATGGATGTGATGTATTGTGTGTCATTAAGAACGAGGAGAATCTCGTCACGAGTCTGCCAAAATTACATGTACGTTGTGTAAAAGTTGCGTCACCGTCGTTAACGTATTGCGATTTTGTAAAACTTATGCGTATAGTATAATATAAAAAGTGTATACTTGATACTATAATATTTTCCTTTGAGCGAACACGTCGAACGGCTTCTAGACTCAAGTGAACACTCGAAAATGCTCAAGAACTACATTGTTTTTGGATAAACAACTACTAAGAGAACCCTTATTTGATACACGAGGGATATTCAGAAGGGATCATAAATTAATACTTTTTCTTACTGGTTTATGAAATAAAAGCTGCCGAATATGATTATGTTGTATATTAAATAAATGGATGAGAGTTATTTTTATATTGAATCAAACTTCCATTTATAATAATTTATAATAAGACACGATTCTGATTCAGTCCATGTAAGTGTCAACAACATTTCGGCGTGTCCCCTCGGACGCCGGCGATCGATCAAACTTTGTAACAGTGCCTTATACATAATATATGGATAACATAGAGAACTAGTTTGATACGATTATGAAAATGCGCTTGAATTACGATCAGGCATGTATATAGTGTATAAAAGACCCAAGGACGCCCATACACTTGCGTTAACGTCGAATTGCTTAATTACAAGACGGCCATTCAAAACGGCGAAGCAAGTGCAATGGAAAAATTGTTTCTTATTGTTTCTTTGTTCAGCGATTCTTTAGCCAACGTACACGTATAAGAACACACACAAACGAGCACCTTTCCCGGTCTGTCGGTTTCCTTCGCTTTACGCAGGCATTCGCGGCACGTAAATTGTTTCCAACTCCATAAGCGCCAACTATTTATTATGCCGCTCGTTTTAAGGTTTTAAAAGTGTGTTAAAAATATTTTTTTCCAATTAAAGCGTTTTTCGAGTGATGATTTCGAGATACGATCGATACGGAGCGATGCCGATCGCTCATAAATTAATATTATCTCAAAAAACGCGGACGTCTCTATCTGAAATTCTCTAAATAAAATAAATATCGACCGAGACGATTGATAAAATCATCGCATACTGTATGTACCACGCTCACTGCACTTTTATGCATATCATAAATTACGAATTAAACGACCGAATTTCCATTGTAAATAAGCTCTCCGTGTAATGTATTCATAACGCGATATATTCGCTCGAAGAAAATCACAAAGGAAACGGCGAAGACGAGAAACCAAATCATATAGAAAAAAACATCAAATATATTGCATTATGTAAATTTTTTTTTAGAATGAAATCTTAATGCCTAGATCTCGGTAGCGATTGTGTCAAATCGGATTATCTGTGTAGTTATTTTTTCAGTTGGCAATTCCGCTTGTTTACATTAATAATGTTCGGTTATAAAGTATTTAATTTTGCGATCGCGCCGAATGGAAGCGTTAATTTTTTTCACACCATTGTTAGACTTTTTCTATATAATTTATATTGAAAATTAAATGCCTCTTTTTCATAGAAGCGATAGATAAATTGTTTTTATATATTATACACGTAGATGTATCAAGATATATGGTTTAATTAACCCAAATAACAACGTCGTTTATCAACATTGGAAAATTATTGAAAACCTTCAACACGTCTCTTTGAATTATAGCTCGAGTTGTCACTTTTGTACACACTCAATAATTACATTATGAATACGTATATATTAAGACATTAATGCTTTACAAATATAAGATTCTATTCCGAAACAATGAAAATAAAATTAAAGCATTTTTTCCTTGATTGGAAATACTACTAAAATTCAATAATTAATTTGACTTTTAATTTAGCAGTGATAATTTCTAATGACACAAATTTATTATGTAACGTTTATAATTATATTTAAAAAATCATTTTAATATACTAACGAATAAATAATTAAACGTTCTAAAGATATGCCTTAAAAAAATTTGATATTACACGCCATGGATTGTATACGAATCGTTAACTGCGCCGATTGACATTGGCTCTCGCCATCAAAAGCGTCCATATACAATACGTATGGGAAACGGTCAATTAACTCGTACACAATTATTACAAAAGAGTGATCACCATTCAAATCGTAGCGCTTAGTACCGTCGGACACGGTAAGAACACACGGGAATGAGTTATGATGCATTTTTATTGCAACTTGCATAAGAAATTAGAGGTGAAACCGAGCGAATTAATGACCCCACTCGTGTGCGTCATTTCCACATACACACGCGCGCATTCATTAATGATTTGCAGTGAAAACTTTACAATGAATGGTTATAACAGCAAACGCGACAATCTCCGATATTAATAGAGTACAGAGTGTGCACTTAGCTAGAGTAGAAATTCCTGTCTACGTTTTAAAGTACAGCTATATTATAATTCTCTCGAATACTAGCGATTTTAAATATTATATTTAGAAAGCTTTGCTATAAATGTTAAGTATTTTTTAAATTTATATGAATAACTATATAATTAAGATGCAGTTTTTTTTATAAGCTCTATCTAAACCAATAAAATAAATTACTTTAAAAAAGCACCAATCAATCTCAAGATGTGTATTTAATTGCTAATACATATAGATTTTCCATAACTGTTTAAATTTTATTTGAACCTATCGATTTGTATTTTCGTTTAAGCAGCTCTAAATCTCAATTAACTTTGTCATTGTCATTGAAATATATAAATAAAAAATCGTGTGTTGTGAACGATAAATGGTCTGATAGATAAATGCTTCTCGCATGAATTATCTAATAATTTATATGTGCTCACAGAAAAGCTTATTAAAGTAGTGTTGATTTTTGCTTTATAACCAAAAACAACTCTAGTAATATAATATTACGAAAGGCACTAATCACCTCAAGATAGATTAGAGCAGATTTTTTTTTATTTTCCAAATTAAATTAAATTTAGAATTTCATAATTCAGATATAACTACTTACTTAGTAGTTATTGATTGTGTTTGCACGGTTGTTACAAATTAAGCTAACGCCTGTCTGATTTACAATACATAAATAAATTATATTTAAATTATTGCCCCATGTATATGTTCCAAAATGCTTAAATTTCCTAAGTAACATCCACACAATGCCGACCTAGAAGCGACTGTTCGTCGTAGCTCATTAAGCGCACGCGAAAATATTTTGCATGCGCAGAAATCCAACAACGAATAGCGCGGTTGCAATTCAGCGATGACGCCGACACGACACGGTGTACAAAATATGTATAGGAACATTGTAATTGCGATTACAATTATTGTTTTCCCGGCGCAATCGCGGAAACGGTGACGAAACCCGTAAGTGTGTAAAAAATAAAACGAACAACACAAAACGGAGAAAAATGAAAAACTGCGTGTAAAAACAACACATAGTGAACCCTCCACCATCCCTGTGTTAGTAAAGTAATGTGAGATGGTACAAAGTCAACTCATCCGTATGGAAATGCAAAATTACTAGACACTAATTAAACAGACTTTAAAAAAATATATATTTTTCTTAATAAATAATAGTTTTTAGATGTTATTTACACATATTATTTTTTTTTATCTTACTGTTAAGAATATCACACATCAATATGCATAAGGAAACTTTGAACCAACTTTAACATAATAGAGGTGTTCAATGAATTGCAGCACTTTCGAAATATCGTATACATATTAATTATCTCATAACATTACCATAAAATATAGTCTCCGATGGGTGTTTGATTTACTTTACAATCTCAAAAATATTTTAAGAATTAAAAATTTTCACCGCTTTGAAATTAAAAAATCAGAATAATTCTTTAAATAAATAAATAAGAATATATTATCTATAATAAAATTTATGAATGTATATATGAAAACTACTTTTTTTCTATATGTTCCAAATGATAATTATTTTTAGTGCAAAGTACTAAAACTAAAACTTTATCCAATAAATGAAGATATTTATTTCATTAATTATATATAAAATCTTCATACTATAGTTTTTTATAAAAAAAATAAAGATAGAATTTATATTTAGGCACTAATGTAAACAAAGGCACAATACAAATATTAAAAGAGCTTAAAAATGAAAATTTACATAATCAATATTTTCACACTATTCTATAGGAGAATTTATTTAATTGGAAGAGACACTGATTTTATGGCTTTTACAATCAATCAAGATTTTTTTTAGACAGTGATTATTATTTATCAATAAAATATTTATTATGAGATTTTATTTCTTATTTAATTATATTACCTTTGCATGATAAAAAGTAGACTATAGCTAATATTGATATTTAAATACTGTTTTAAAATGTTCTTCATGAAAAAATAAATAGAACATTTTTTTGGACTGAGTGCTAGTTTTATGACTTTAACAATCAATCGTAGGAAATTGTTTGTAAAGTGATTCAATAATTACAATATTTATGAAAACCCTTATAAGGGATTTAATGTAAAAATTAAATTTATATCTAATATTTTAGAGGAAAAAAAATTGTTATTTTAAAAAATATTTAAAAAGTTCTCATTAGAACTACGGCGCAAAAATATTTCATTGGCGTCAATTAAACTACATTTATTTTTATTTTTTAACGAATATGTTAAGCATTCGAGGAGCTCATAGTTAAAAAAAAAATAATAATAAAGGTTCTATAACTAAAAATATTTAAAAAATCAAAAAACCACACAAAAATTTATGACTTTTTATAGATTTTTTAAAAGATAATTATTTGTTTAAAATCAATTTTTTAAGACAGTAATTAATCAATTACTCAAAATTGTAATATGAAAGTAATAGCCATATCTGAATAATTACAGAATGCAATCTTGAAGACTGCATAAAAAGAAGAAAAATTTGGTCAAGGAAATAATTCGTTATTTATTATAATTTATAACGATTAGGTTAGATTAGAGATATTTATTTTAAAAATTAGATTGTAATCATTCAATTTAAAAGTTTTGCTGGATACAAATGTATCATTAAAAATTTATGTTTTTATATATATGTATAAACATTATATGTTAATATATATATATATAATTGCTATTTTTCAATGCATCTACAGTTTTTCTGTACAAATTAAGTTGTGAAGTATTGATTCCTATCTTCAATTTAAAGAACAACATTAATTTTTCATTGACATTATTAAAAAAAATATAAATTTATATACAATACTTATATTAGGAATAAGAGTGAATAATAATAAAGAAAACTAACTGAGACATAATATTTTATACATAATATAGTTATGAAAATAACTTTTTATGCATAGTCGTACTACTATAATTTCATTTTAATTCTGCGCTCTCATAAATGATCCACAGTATTTGATCCACGTAAACCGAAATGTGATTATTAATATTTTAATTCTAATCGATTTTTTTAGCTTTTTACTTATTGCATTTTAATTTTTTTTAGACGAATGTTGTCTTCATTATTATTGCAAATATTTATAATATATTGTACAATGTATGAATAAACTATATGTTAAAATACATATAATAACTCTTAGATGCAACCTAAGAAATGCTGATGATTTTTTAAATTTGCGTACTCGAATGAAACTCTACGGCAACGAAGAGAGACATGGAGTTCAACTTGACCCTTTATAGATATTTCAAAACCACCACCGCCCATCGAACATCTCTCGCGTTTTAATAATAAACATAAGCGTTAGTGTCGTGTCGTGATTAGTATCGATTAGTATTGATTGTATTGATCATATAGCAGCGGTCACAGTGACGACAGATAGTGTGACAGCGCTCACCGGCGCTGGTGCGCGACTTGGCACGCGGCTTGTGCGGCGAGGGCGGTCGAGCAGCGGCGTACAGCGAGGGCGCTTGGGCGAAGGCACCGTAGCCGCCCGAGTCATAGGAGCCGTAGGGCGCCTCTGATCCGGCGCCCCCGGAGCCACCCCCGCCCTGCGCACCTTCCCGCTGCTTGGCCTGCTGCGCTGCGCACGACAGCATCGGCTTCACGTCCGACTGCTGCTGCTGCTGGCTGTCCTGGTGCTGTTGCTGCTGCTGCTGCATGAATGCCACCGACATGGCTGCCGCGTGCGCCACTGCCGCTTGGTACTCGGACGCTGAGGGGACGCTGTCCGGCGTCGCGTCCTTGGGCGGCGTGGGCGGAAACGAAAACAGGGGATGGGGCGCTGGGGGTGCCGGCGAAGGCTTGTCCTCTTGGTAGCCCCAAGGCTTGCCTTCGAGCCATGGTAGAGGCGCATGAAAGTGCGGCCGGCACACTTGCCCTCCTCCCGCTCGAGGACCTGCAAAGAAGAAAAAAAATAATGAAAAAAAATATTACAAAATATAAAGTGTTTCTCAAAAAATTTTCTCATTCTTCAGAAAATTCATAAAACCTTATTTTGTTAGCCGCTATGTATATATATGTTTTACATACGCTTCATTTTCATACCACTGTATAAAAAGGGTGCGTAAGTGCCAAATGTTTGAAAATATTCAAGCTTTCTTGAAAGTTTTTAATAAAGATCAGAGGTATTTGAATGGCATAAAAGTATTTAAGATTTTCTAAACTACTCTAATCGGCCTTATTTTTGCTTTGTTAATCTAAAAACTACATTATAAATCAAATAAGAAGCAATTCTTTGCGTGGAAATCGGCAGATTGCAAAAATGTATATGGGCATTCTACAGAGTTACAGCATAAAATTTGCCTGTCGGCATTACATATAATCCAAATAGGTTTTTTTACCTTTATCTTGTTCGAATGACAAATGTAAAGTGGCAACAGCTGTTAATGACAATTTTCACTACAATTCGGGTATGATTACGGGAGCCTGAAGTTAATGAGGATATTAGGGCTGCCGGAAAAGCAGGGCCGAGATTAACGATACAGAAGCTCTCGAATAAATTAATGCAAATCGAGCTATGTCGTGCATATAATGTATAAAAAATCTCTATTATTGAGTTACAACTAAAATAAATATAATATAATTGTACATGTATTTTAAGGGAAGGTGTGATGTATTGTGACTATATTTAACTATCAGAAAATATGGCATTCAATTTAATATACATTTATATCAAAAGAAGGTGATATGAGTAGATATGTTTTGAGTAGGGTCCTATAGGGTAGCTATGAGGCAAAACGTGTTTCAATATTTAGATGATAAAATGTAACTTAGTCATAATGCTTTATGTTAATTAATTTATTTATTAGTTTACTAATTTTATAAAAAAATATTTTACAGTTTTATTTATAAGTATAAAAGAGACTTTATATAAATATAAATATTAATTTAAGCGCTTTTTAAATAGTTTTTATTAAATTAGTAAACTAATAAATAAATTAGTATACATAAAGTAGAATGCAAGCTATATAATGTTTTTCGTTGCTTTCTACTAAAAATAATGAATATGAAATGGCAATATATTATACATTTATATATAAATATGTGTATATGTTAAAAAGCCAAGATAATAACTTTATATTTTTTAATTATAAAATATTTTACGTCGTTAAGCTGTTAAGATTATAATTGAAATCCTTAGTTTTTAAGAGACAATTTTGAAATATTTTTTAAATAAATTTAATAAATTATGTTATTACAATAAACATTTACATTGAATAATAATTAATTGTTTATAACTTACTCTTAATTTCAAGTACTATTGACTTATCCAGAATTTGATTTAATTAAACATATAATGGATACAATAATAATATTTTAATATAATAATAATAATTTAAGTAAGATTTTATTGAATTATCAATTGATTTTAATGCATTTTTTATAAATTTGAGTTCATGTATCAATTTTACGGCATTTATAATCAATTTCCAAACAGTTCACTCAACCATGAATTCGCAACGTGCGACACTTAATATCCAATTTTATTCTTCCAACCATCAGACCACAATACGATTAACTACATACACACATACTTCCCCTATCTGGCTGTAGCATCCACCCCGTTTTCGTTAATACAATTACAAGATAACCGACGATTCGCCGTTTCCAAAGTCGCCGCTATCCCTTGGCCAATCGCAATCCATAGTCATATCCATAGGGCGCGACCCCAGCGGTTTACGATTCAACCACCCTTGAAATCATTGATTGCTTCAATTACAAACACACGAAAAAAACATATGCTTTACAACAACAGTCATGATTTTCGAGCACGAAACCGACAAAAAGGATTCGAGGCATAATTGCCGACCGTTTCAGCACACGGTTGATTGTTGCCATTTTAAGGCAACAACCAAATGTACTACATAAGGGCCAATTAAAGACCGCAAAGTTGTTTTTAAAATTTATACAACCAATAAAGGCGAACGATGGAACAAACCAATTTGCCCTATACGTATATGTGTGCGTTAATACAATGGGATTTTTTGTTTAATTTCTGGTTCTATTTGTAAATCACTCGGATGTGTCGGAAAATCAGATAAGGCCGGATTACAATGAACAATCCCGAAATCTAACGTGCGGGCTGTGGGGGTTGGGTATAAATCGGAACCGACGGGGGGTAGCAACTGCCATAGGTCGTTTGGTGAGTGGTATGAAATTTGATTAATCTCCGCTAATGTACATCATTCAATATACCAATATGAGATGGCGAACAAAAAATGTGTACATAACATAATGGGGTTTGTAAATAATAACCGTTTCGTTCAAGTCATCGCGGTAGAAAGTGGGAAAGTGCAGTTTTGCGCATGCGCATATTTAACAAACTACGTGAATTTGTTAAAATTGTTTATATGCAGACAGTTAAACGTTATTAATTATTAATGAAAAGTGATTCGTCAGAAAGATTGCTAAATCATAACTTGTTTGTAATTATTTATAAACTATCATATAAATATTATTTTGTTATATTTGAATGGATAAACAATTTTAAACCTAATTTAACAAACCATCAGTAAACATTGTACTTTACCAAAACTTATTTGCTGGCTTAAAATTAACGTAAAATTCTCTATTTAAGTAAATTTATTACACAATTGTTGCAAAAGATGTTATAAAGTTACACATGCCCATAAAAATAACAATGCAATCAATAAATAAGAATACTCTTTTTATATCTATAATTTTGAGATGTCTATAATTAAAACCTTTAGCCCGAAACTTCTGTATATCATATTTATACATAACCAATGATATAATTGAAATAAAAAAAATTAAAATAATAATTAAATAAATTGAAAAATGTATATAGACAATTAAAAGAAATATATATAGGAAAATTGTTCCGGATTTTATTAATAATTTTATAATGATAACTAATTTTCTATTCATTCAAAACTCAACATAAAAATAGTATCATCTATCTATATACATTTAGTACCTATACCGTAATTCGTAATTTAATCCTTATTTTTGCGAGCTGCTCAAAAATATAGTTGTATTATATAAAAACAGACTATGATACGTTACAATAATTATTTTATATTATAAAAGCAGACAGTGTATTATATTTTAAACATAACATTTTCTTATGGAACAATTAAATATATATTATTTCACTTACGATTCACTTATGATATACGCAAATCTAGATTTTAAATATATTATATGAATTTAATGATGTTTTCACTGAATTCATATATGATTTTATGCCATATGTTGAGTATTGGAAAATATTATTTATTGAAATTATAAAATAGAAAGGCCACACAAAGATTTCAATGTTAGATGTTTCTCGTTAAGTTTTGAATTTAAATATTGCATTATTTTTTCAAAATATTTTCAAATCATACAGAAACACACACATTAGCTGGTCGCACGCACACTCTCCCTACCACCAGGTGATGTAATAACGGGTGGAAGCTTTCAGAAAGCTCATTTTCATAAAGCCCGCACGGCGGCTACCCGCTGTCTCGTACAAATTCCCCATTGGGGCCCAATGGGCTTATCGCTACCGGGATCTTGGAGCTACCCGGCAACGTGATAACCATCGGCGACTCACCCCCGAAAAAAGCGCCACACAAGGGCAGATGTTTGGAGTTTTTTCACCGGCGACGGCGACATAAGGGCGCTGCACCGAGGGAAAAGGGAAAGGAGCCGAAGACGAATTTTAATGAAAACGAACCAAACGAGCGGAGGCACGGTCTGATGCTCAGGCTAAAGTTCCTTAATCCTTGGCGTTTTCTCTCACAAGAGGTACGTGCTAAATATGCATACGAGTTAAGGCCACGGAACGAGGAGAATCGTTAAGGCTATAAAGTGTTTTTTAAAAGATTTTCTGTATGCAAATTGAATCTGAATAATGAGGTATTGTTTAAATAAAACTCATTACTTAAGTTTAAGACCATGAGAATTTGTTTATACTGACCTATAAAAATTAAATGGATACAAGTCAAAAGGATGCAACGATAAAAACAATCAGGAAGATTTTCTAAACAAGCAACTTGATATGTCTGAAATGTGTGAATAATTTAAAACAACATGAACCAGATTTTTTTAATATGATTTGTAAAACTAAATTAAAGGTTTAAATTTAAATATTAAATGCGTAGTGAAATAAAAAAGAAGGAAGAAAAATACTTTAATTAGAAAAAAACTCTAAAAGATAATAATTCATATTATATAAATACATATACTATTAAAATAAATTTAGGTCTCCTTGTAAATTAAAAAAATATAAAATGTACGTTTTTCTTGCTGTGGAAACTTTTTTGTTTACATGTAAAATTTTATGCTTAAAAAAATTCATCCTTTTCTAAAATAAATATTGTTGAACAATTATAATATTTAATAAAAAATAAAATATGGAACTAATAATGCTAATTGTATATTATAAGAAATAAATTTCCTACATTAAATGATCAAGTATTTTTTTATATAAAATATTTGCATAAACAATCTAATCTTTTTGTTTAATATATGACTGGAACATATTTTAGCTTTCTTAGTTTTTTTCAAAGCAAAAAAATATAATTGATTGTTATAGCAAATATTTTTTTATTAAAAATGATTGCCTTAATTTTTTTTATTTAATTATTATATTTCGTGTATTTTTTTATTCTGATGTAGGAAATCTGTTCTTAAAATTTATAAAATATATAGTTATATAAATTAAATATTATAATTGCTTACAATAAAAATAAATAAAGGTAGTATAAAAAAAACTAATGATATCTTTGAAAAATAATAAAATGTTTTACCCATAAAAGTATATATGTAAGCAAACTAATAATTACAGAAAAGTTTATTTTAATAAAAAAATATATCTACAATGAAAAATAAAAACAAACATGCAAGTATTGTTTTATATAGTTAAATCTATATATAAAAATACTAAATTTATATGCTGATTTGGTATAATTTTTTATGGCAGATATATTTTTGTTATGTAGAAAATATCGTTTTTTAAAATCTATAATATGATCAAAGCATATGTTATTGATTATTTTTGGTAAATGTATATAAATAGAATTATACATATAAGTAACAGTTAAAATAATAAAATCAACAAAACATAATAAAAGCTATATATAAAAATATTTTAAATAATAAAAAAATATACTAACGATTTTTATATAAAAAATATAATTCTTTAAAAATATAATAATATAATATAGATGGTGAGCCTCGTTTTAAAATAAATTAATATATTATATTGAATATTGTTTTTGCGTTCAGTTACTATTTAATTATATATTAAAGTAATTGAATTACTCAATAGAAGATATAAAAATCGAATCGTGATAATAGTGCGGATGTAAATTTTAATATCAAACATATATACATATAAGCAGATTTATTACTATTTTTTATGGCAAATATATTTTTGTGATATAGAAAATATCATCGTTTTTTAAATCTAAAATATAATCAAAGCATATGTTACTGATTATTTTTGGCATATGCATATAAACAGGATTATAAATATAAGTAACAATTAAAATGATAAAATCAACAAAACTGCATATACAAATAATTTCATTAGTAAACTAATTTTTTGCTATAAAAATCATTTTTCGCAATGATTGTTAAAAATAAAATTATTATTCTAAACCTCGTTTTAAATTAATACAATTTGTGACAAAATATTTTTATGAATATCATTTTTGCGTTCAGTTACTATTTACCAACATATTTTAATCAAAATTAAATTACACATTATAAGATAAAAACAGTTAAAAATATAAACAAATCGTGCTTATAATGCGGATGCAAATTTTGTATAAAACATGAAAAAATCTTAGAACCACACTTATACATAAATTAATAATAAATCCGGTCTCGTATTATTACTTAACAAGCGTGTATGAATATTAAACACAGTCGTGATCATCTCAAACTGTTAAATACCGGTATCGACGCTTCTGTTTTAATTATTTAATAATATTAAATAACTTACTGTGAGTGTATGAGTAAAATTATTATACACATGTGTCATTAGGAATTGAATATTGTTATATTGCCGGTCTAGTGAACGCGGTGTCTCTAATATAATTACCAAATTACACTTAATTGTTCATAGGGACAACTGGCGTGCGAAGAGGGGAAGCGAAATGCTTCGCAAAACATTAATTACAAAGAGTGGTTGGCCAATGTGTGGAATACGAGAATACGTGTTGTAATTATTGACAACGACACTTTTGTGTTTTGTGGTGTGAGGGGAAAAACGCGAATTGTTCGCGATTGACGTAGGAAAATCTACGGTTTACGTAACTTCTATTAAAATAGATTAGAATGCATATTGAGGCTCAGAAAATTTACAAAATTTTTATTGATTTCATTAAATGCTTACAGCAATTTCCAGGTGCAACTTATATAACACACTTGCAATACAAATTGCTTTTTTTTAGCATATTTTTATATATGTAGCACATGTAAAGGTTCGCTGGCAATTATCGCATAAAAAGCTCGTGTTGAATCAGAAAGTCGTTCAAGAACACATGTTCTTCTCTCGTCCCTAATTGTTATAAATCATTATGCAAATATATGGCACAAGTGCATCGTCGTTAATGTTATTAGTAACGATTCATGAAGCGTGCGTCAAAACACCGTTACAGTATCGATTTTTCCGTTGCAAACTCTATATACGGGTAGGTCCAAATATAACCTGTGTAAACAAAAAAAACTGTGCTTAACAATTTCTATATTTGATAGTTGATTTTTCTTAAATTTAAATCAAAACATATTGGCGATATATCTAATAGTTAAGGTATGATTCACAAGAAGACAAAATATCTAAATCCGAACCAAATAGGTAGTATAGAATGGAATCGTCACCATAACTTTCCACAGTCGATGAGAATTGTTATTGTAGAGCTTCCGAGCGAATTGCGGTTTGGCAGTCGTATATTTATTCGGGTAAAAAGCGTCCGTCATAAAACGTGTCTAATCAAGATGGCCGATCTGCTGCCGCAAGCCTTCCGGCCCTTTGCCCTACTGCGTTTTATTACGGTGGGGCTAGAAAGTTTACACGTAAGTACGCTACTACCGATCCTGCTAACACGATGTCCAATAATAAAAAATCAAACAAAACTTTTATTCATATATTCACGATGGCTATTAAGTTACCTATCACTCGATAATTAACAAGCATTGACAATAAATGGATAAATTCGTAAGGTATGCACTAAGAATTAGATGTGAAATAAATAAATTATATAGAGAATGGTTACCACTATTTAACCTGTTGATGAACAATGATTCAAATCACGAATGTGCTTCCACTAAAATAAAACTTTCAAGGGCATTTAACAGTACTTCTGAGCATAAAATAAATTTTAAGCTTTACAAAAATGTGTTTTATCCACACACGTGTAATTTCAAACCGTTTCACTTATGACACACGGTCCAAATTATTCATCGAGTTTTTCGATGAGAGCCATAGATAAGTAAAAAGTGCAGTGCCGCACTAGGCATGATGCATTTTTTGCGTGCTTCTTTCGCCAGTAAGCGCATAACGATTTTATAATTACTACGCAAACACATCAAATGTATTTATATGTACTATGTGCCGCCACATTATATGTTCCATATACCTGTATGCAAACGGTAATAAAACATACACATACAGAAAAATATTAATTACAAATTTGCGGGTTATGGTTAAATTAAAACAAAGAAAAGTTGTTAACTTTTCAGGAAGTTTTGAACGCGTCCGTAATCATCGTTAAATATTAAACATGGTGATTCTAAGTCGTATCTTTTGTTAAGTTATATGTGTATTCGCCCACGCGTTTTTATATGACAATATAAAAAAGCTTGTCAGCTCCTTGTTAAACAAGTATTAAAAATATCATCATTCACAACGAAAATTTTATTTTTATCAACGTGTCGGAGTTGGTTATTAAACATAAAGCGCTATTTCGATCTTATGAATGGAAACTATTCGCGTGAGATCATAAATTATGTAATGTATATAATTAAATATGCATTTATGGTAATTTATTATTTTGTAATGTATTATGCATATTTTACATCGTAGCAAGGGTTATTGTAGTACATAATTTACCTTGAAAATAGGTTAAACTTAAAATTCAGTTACATTGAAGAGAATAACAATTTAAGAGCAACAATAATTTAATAATATACGAATGCCTATTTTTAATTAAGCTAGATACATCAATCTATAAAAAAAATAACCAAAACATCAAAATAAACCAATAAATATTTTTTACTAAGTAAAAAAATAAAATATTTACAATATTTAAGAGAAAATGATATATAAAAATTAGTACAACGTTTACTTTTTCATTTAATATATATAAAATAATAAATTATACTACAAGAGAAATTATGTCAAATTATTTTAAGTTATATAAACACCTTCACAAAAACTTTTTGTTCCAAACGTTTATTACAAAAATAAATATTTTAAATAAAATAAATAAATTAAATCTATTTAATAATTCATAATAAAAATCTACTTGTAAAGAGTGAATTAAAATTACTTAGAAAAAATATAAGTAAAAATATGATAAAAAAATATAAAATATATTATATTTATATATTATATATTGGAAATATAATTTAACTAACTAAATCAGTTTAAATATATCAAACAATTGAATTATAATTTCACTTATTATCAGCAAAACAGTATTTATTATAACTTACATGTGATATTTCGTCATACAAGAATTTTTTAAATGAACTTTTCTGGTGGCATATAAGATTTGAAAAATGGCGTTCCTAACTATCATTTAAAGAATACATTTTTTACACGTTTAATTTTCAATGATAGTATTACTAGCACCTGTCAGATAAATCATATTTTTACTAGTATAAATATTTATTTACCAGTGAAAATGTGTCTCAATATGATTTTACTGAAATGCTGTGAAAATATATTTTCACTAAAAATATACATTCATTGTAACATATATGGTTAAAAAAATACGAACAATATTTGTATCATAAATATTTGTTTCAAACAGTAGTTTTAATATGTCAATAAAATATTTTTTTTATGTTAGGTTTGGATTTAGTTTAATTCATTTTAAATATTATAGTATTTTGTATAACAATGTGACGATATAATTTTTGATCATGTGGAAATACACGTACTAGAATAAATACATTTTTACTGATACTAAGCAGTGAAATTGTAAATAAATTGTTTGATACATTTTTAAAATATAATTTCACAGTAACTAATATATATCTACTTATTATATATAAAAAAAATGTAAATAAAAATTTGTGTTTATCAAAATAGCAACTATTGGTATATTTTAAACATAAATTATTAGCTCATTTTATTATCAAACATTTTTTTTATTTATCTAAATGTTTACTTTTGAAGTAAGCAACAAAAATTTGAGTTTTTCTGATTTTGTGGACTAATAATCGATTGCTATACATTTTTATTTATAATATATACTAAAAGAAAAATATTTATTTCATACTACAACTAAATAGTGCGTTATAATTAAATGAAAAAGTGTTATACTTAAAAAATCAGCAGTAAAGAATAAATAAATTTTATTGCTAAAATATTTTAAAAAATATTAGGGGAAATTTTGACGGTAGAAATTGACGGCGATCGGATTATTGCGTACAGGAAAATTCCACACAGCAAAAATTCTGAACATGTGTGATGGTTTGATTTTCAAATATATTTTACTTTTAAGTCAAACTTCCTAATATTTTTCTCTATTTTTAAGTAAAAATTTGTGTTACATTATAGTAAATGTAAGTGTATCATAACAATGTTAATTACTAATATAATTGTAAAATATTTTTAATATCTTTTTAGCAGCAGGAATATTTAAAATAAAATTTTGTAGTAATTCAAATATTTTTGTTGCCTTTTATTGTTTTTTTATATAATGTATTTATTCAAACGATATTTCTCGATTTTTTATGACTTTATCATTAAATTTGCAAAGTCAAAAATAACGAATATTTGGAAACTCTATAACTACATCTAAATAAGACAGTAAGTTATAGTCACGAAGTAGATAACTTCATTTTAAAGTAGCAATGGTGCTGCTTTCTATAAAATTAAATGCGTTGATGATAAAAAATATATACTATGACAATATCATTAAAATAAAATAAATTTGAATATTGAAAAATGGTAAAAAAATATTTTTACGCTTATTTAGATACACTAATGAAAAATCAATTTACCTAAGACAATTAATATAAGTAAAAATGGAGACATATTTAATTTAAAAATTAGCTTAATAATTCTAATTTCATGATCTTGTACAATGTTTTTTTGATTCAATCAAGTTTTAAAAAAAATATATGTTTTTTTTATAGTAAGGTTTAAAAATCAAATGTTCACACGTCATTACCAATACAATCATAGTTAATTCAAAGCAAACTATCCTAGAGTTTTAATGTATTAGAGCTTCATTGTGCTGTGATGCGGGAAGCGTAATATTGAAAGGTGAAATCCTTTGGCAGCATCACACAGAGTAGTGCCAATGGTGCAGTTTAAACGGGAGGAGGCTCGATGGGGTTTGTACACATTTACCCAGACACACACGGGGTGTACGTAAGTAACGATGGTCCTTTTGTTATAGTTTTCCCCGCGCCGAGATGGGCGGCCAGATAGCCGAGTGAGTGTCGCCTTATCAGTTGTGTGTATCACCCCTTGAAATATTGTGAATCCACTCCGAGCCGCTGGGCACATTGTGAGCCAGCTCTCCTGACGGCCTCGCCACTTCTCATTGTGCCTATTTTAAAGCCGTGATTGACTGAAGTGAGAGAGAGAAGAGCTCACAATGGTCTTCATTAATATTCACCACCGTTTGGGATTTTCAGCCCACGCTCTACTCAAACTATACGCACCTTTGACACTTTCAGGGATTTGCGTCCGGAAGCTAATGGAAGCAACTTTTATAATATATTTATATAAATAGACCATATTTATGAATTGGAGCTACGTTCTAGATTTATATATTTCTATAATATTATTAAATTACACTCTCGTGATTGCATTGTTAAAATTTCATACGATTTATAATGACAAAATTATATAATTGGCGTATCAGATAAAAATTCTACGGAATTAAGTGAAACATATACGTACATATGTCCAATGGCAATTGTGAGTGTATATAAGTGTACGTATGTGTATATAATAATACACGGTAACCATTTTCCCCGTGCAATAATGACATGGAAAAAAATACCACAACGCTGAATGGTGGATACACGTAATTGGCCCATTTTACTAATATCTACCCATTTTGTTGTACATAAGCAAGAAGTACCACGTCGTTCACACTACGCGGTATAAAATAGTAATTACGTAAAATAGGATCGATTTTTTTGCGTTGCACAACCCTTTTAATTTCGCAGATTGGATTTGACGACCCTTGAATACACTCTTCGCACTTTGCCTTATGTTTGTCGATGAATAGAAAAAATGTGTCTAACGATCTTTATCGTTAATTGTTAAGGCAATCACGTAGCGTTATTAAATAACCATACACATAAACAAATTTTGTGGTAGTAATAGTACGTGAGCAATAGTTTCGCTTTTACGGTTTAATCGTCCCCCATACAAATTTCGTTTATGAATTTATTCTCACGCGTCTAATTCAATGGAATCGCAGTTAGGTCAAGACAATATAAATAAATTTAGGTAATTTATTATCCTAAAAAATGGTACACATGTGCATTTGTGTGTATATATAGAATCTATACACATGTATATCATTACTAATTCAAGTCTTGTGTCTATGTCAAAAATTAATTTGAACCGTATTCCAAGAACTGTTCGTCATTCCGACAATATTTTAACAACATTTCCTTTTCGACTAGAATATCAATAAGTCGTAATGGACGCCACCTAAGTGGGCCTTTCACAAATTAATGCCTTTACGAGAGTCGGGTGTGAATTTTATGCCTATAAATATTTTTATTCCGACATTATTTCCCATAATAAAAAAAATGTTATACCAAAGTCATCATGTTCTATTAAGAGAATTAAGATGTAGTTTCCTTTAATGCTTAAAAAAATATTGCGGTGCAAAATATTATAAATTACTAAATATAGATGGTAAAGAAATAGCTTTTTAGCATAGCATTAAGGTGGCTATATATTATTTAAATACTAAGATAATATGACTTTTGAAAGAATAAATTTAGTTTGTAAAATATATTCACATAAAAATAGCCTAATGTTCGTATTTTAAAAACATTATCAATCTTTAATAAAGCATTCTATTTTATAAGTTTATTCATCACTATCTAAAATATTGTATTTCTGTATCATTAATTGATTAGATGGCAAATTTTTGAGTTAAATGTTATATATTAAATATGTATTAGTCACATTTTTATTTAGACCTTTCGAATAAATTATTATCAAATTTTGCCCTAACATATTTAAATGATTGTATTCTATAGTAGTAATAAAATGATCCTGTATTTAAAAGTAATGAAATGCAGTGATAATGAATTTGGTCAACTTTCATATTTTCAATATAGCAATTACCATTTTATATTATTTAAAATAATCTAGTAAAAAGTTTCGGTATAAAATAGTATATCGTGAAATATTATTTAAGCACATAAGCTCGTGTATTGATGTATGATATATACAATATTATAGCTGGTCGATCACAACACAATACAAACTGAAAGTTCACGCCCATTTTGTATTCACTATATATAGTATAATTAACCTTGACACCGGATACTTGTAGTAATTGATCGGTTAAACAAATCGTGATTATACATCGTGTTGTGTTAAATGTACGCGTACGTATGCATAACAACATCACACGATCGATTTTATATGAAATAACTATGCAAAAATCTCATGCAGGTTGAAAATCGGTCCATTGATCACGAGGCGGCAGCCGCCGGTGATCGATCGCCGATTTTCTCGGTAATTACTTCGTATTTGCATACCATAATCATGAACCCATAGACTCTGTGTTTGTGGAACGGATTTGATTGCACAATACCGGTGTGTGTGGAACCGGTAGAAGCATTTTTCCGAGAATCGCCAACCGTAGGTCCATAAGGCTGTGTGGTTGGTCGTTGGCATCTGTATGTAAATTTTCCCGAAGCGCTCCGGTGCGCCGGTATGCAAACGAAAATGAAAATCCCGGGGTCAGAAAAAAATCAGATAAAATTTTGTATGGGTTCAATTCATAAATTGAAGTGTTGGTTATTGAAATTTAATTTAATTAGTATTCAGTTTGAGTGCCAGCGCCGGGGTGGGACCATTCCTCACCTGGTGAAAGACGCGTGGATACACACATATTTCATTCTTGACTATATAATAGAAGTATCACCAAAATATTAAATCAAAACTGTTTAAATATGCGTTAGATTTGCATAAACGAGGTATGAATAATATCATAGGCTTTAGAATAAATTGTATTGACAAAACAATTATATTTTATATTTATGAGACAACCCAACTTAAATACTACATCAAACCCTTTAAAGATTAAAATATAGAATAATCATTTTTCATCCTTTTTTATATAATGAAAATTTGAATCGTCTTGCTTAAATACGATCCTAATGAATCCATGTAATATTATTTATTGTGATTCAATATATCAATGAAAATTGATTTAAGTCTTAATGGCTTTTTTATTTTTTAATAAAATAATTATATTCTGTATGATCTGAAGTAGCTCAAAGTATTTTTTACATAATATGTACGACCTAACTCAATTTATATTAATCATTACGATAATCATCCGTGAATAAAGGAAAATATTGGACAACCTAATCTGTGATAGTCGGTTGGGATTATAATTATATAATAATCACTAATTCTGATCTTCTGATTATATATATATTTTAAACTATTTAGTATAAATTAGTATTTAAAAAAAAATTATAGTGCCTGAATTTTATTTTGAAATTTTAAATAAAAATAATACATTATTGCACTGCATATACCTATATCTTTGTATAATGCATTCAGTTTAAGAAAAAAGTACTCTAAAAACAGTCTTAAATCATAATATATATGGATATTACTATCAACAAGTTAGATCATAATATTAGATAACAATATTTATCCGTAAGATTATAAAAATCTAGAAGAACTTATAAAGTTATAATTATATAATAATAATAGACAGAAAAACCTATGCTATATAAATCATCATTTATGTAGCACCAGGGATTGTTTTGTCATGTAACGCGGTGGTACGGCGTTCCGGCACCTTTTTTACAGTATTTTCAATAAAATGAAACGCAGTTGATATTCTGCGTAACATTTCATTCCTTTATTTTCACGTAAATATGACATTTTACCTATTTTTAAGTGTAAAGACTTAAAAATGAAAAAATAATACGGTTACTTTTCAACCGCCGGTTTCAATAAAAAAAGACCAAAACAATAACAGAAACGACGACAGAAAATATAGAAAGATTGGTATGATAAGAAGCTATGTAAGTATAGATGCTGCATGGAAAAAGCTACCATTTAAAATACGACTCTTTTTCAATATTACGATTTTCAATGAGTGAGAATCAAATGAAGCACATCTAAACCAATTTTTGACCAATGGGAGAGCGCAAAAAAACAATTATTCATTCTCAGAACTCAAATATTCACGGCAAAAGCAATAAAATCGTGCCGGCTCCGTTGCAGTGGGAACGCTCGATAACTAGCGTTCTCACTGCGGTCCCACTGCGACACGATTTTATTGCTTTTGACGTGAACTTTTGACTTCTGAGAAGGTATAATTGTTTTTGCGCCCTCCTATTGACCAAAATTCGGTTTGAATACACTTTGACTAGTACAATCAATATATTGTTAAATAAATATATCTCTCATATAAATTTTGTTTAACTTTTTATGCGCTTATTTTCTTTTAAAAAAAGTCCTGTGTAGCACTTTAACGACTTAGATCAATTTTATTTTAATTATTTACTACAATATTTATTCGCGAGATTATGAAAATCTAGAAAAACTTAATCTATGACGGTCAATTATAATTAAAATTATATAATAATCACAAATTACGATTTCATAGACACGATATAAATTATAAAAAAAACTAAGGTTCATATGGGATTTAAACCAATGTAGCTCTTTCAAGTATTAGTCATTGGCGCCCTTCCTTATTTTTTTTACCAATTTTAAATTCTGTAAATCAGTGATAACAGACAGTGATAAGACACCAGACCAATTTTATATTCTGTAAATCAGTGATATTTTTTTAAATTATAAACTATTATTACAGTACACAATGTACAACTTGGCTCAATTTTATTTTATTTATCCGTGAGACTATGAAAATCTAGAAAAATCTAATCTATGTCGACCGATCAAACTTATTATTATATAATAATCACAAAATCCGATCTTCTTGATACGATATAAATTAAAAAACGCTAAAGTTCATATGAGATTCGAACCTATATTTTTCTGGTATTAATCACTGATTTACACCACTGGTATATCTGGTTGAAATTTATTTTATTTAATTTTAAATTGATAAAAGATCTATATATAATAACAATCTGTATTAACTATTAAAACATAATATCATGGTGGCATGGCACTACTTTGTTTATTAAATATCTGATAATATAGAAATAAATAAAAACCAATGATAATCGACTTATTTTAATTATTGTTAATATTTCCAATCTACTCAATAAAATGCTAGTTTGTGTAATATTTGTAGCAATGATTTATACAGGTAATAATATATAGCATAAAATTTGGATTATCTTATGTTAACTGATTACTAATATTTTATTATTAAAATTGTTATAAGCACCTGAAGCGATGGGTTCACGTTTATTTACGATCTCAAATTTTTGGGAAACTAATTTAAATTCAAGGGGACAGGATCGGTTGCGGATGTCGTGTCAATTAACACAAATCCATACGAATATCATACACGTACACACAACTGCTACACCATAGGTTATAACTATTATATTTTGCACAATAATTTATATCGCACTGTTATGAGGCACATAAATTTCGCCAACACAAAACCTCGCGTGAATACAAATAGGAGCGTCTAGAATAGATCTCAATTTGCATACAGTGGTAAAAAGTTACCATTTCAAATAAAAAAATTCAGTTTAAGAAAAAATGCTAAAAAGGCTACTACACACGTGTGATATGGATTAAAGTCAATCAAGTAGGCATTTGATGACAAAAATTATTGCTGTAGCGCATGTTTAAATCATCAATTAATGTATAGAGAATAATCAGCATCATTCGTAGATTGATTCAAATTGAGAAAGAAATAAAGCTTTAATTAATATATAGAGCACACAAAATCGCAATAATATTTTTTCATCGCGTAAACATAAATATACTGCTCATATTTTTTGCTACTTCATTTCTTACGTCCATTCAAAATACAGAACAAAAGTGCCGTATTTTAAGCATTTAACGCGCCTATAAAAAATAATATAAAACCTCATTGTTTAATTTTAATGTTGCGTATCGCACGTCCGTTTTGACATACGCCAGTATTCTTTATTATCCCGTGAGTGTTACGTTTTGCAATTCGGCTCGCATTAAACGCACAAGAGCGTCGGCTGTTTTGTTAACTTTTATCATTTTTCTTTTCACTTTGTTATTATTAACCAATCGTTGTCGTAAATCATCATTACACGGACACGTGTGAATATCTCGGACCATAATGGGGGCTCTGTATCTCGAGGGGCAATTGCCAAATTGGCGTTGACAAAAAATAACTACAATACACTTTTAGCTATGAGCGAGATCTCGGTCAAAATTGACCCATCTTTCTCACGGCCCGTTAATTTTTCTTTTTTTTTCTTTATTCTAAGGCTAGAAATTGCGTTTTTTAACCGGCCGTCCCACGGAGCCAGTCATTGTCTTTTGACCGAAGATTACACACATGCGTGCCACGCGAATAATTAAATTTTCACGATACGAATCTAAGTGATTTCACGGCGACAATGACGAATATATGCCACTTATTGTATACATAATACATCATATGAAATTTTTAACACGAAATAAGTAGTGCAAAGGTAGCAATCGTAATTAAATGAGCGAGAGAGAAAACCAAGTCTAATTAATTAAATAACTGTTTTTATTACAGCAAATTATAATTATATAAGATCCCTTAAATATAAAAATTCGTACTTTCCTACCCTACATATATTAAATAAAAATATCATATGATCGTAAAAATGCGCGACTCTGCAAAATTGTCTTCCATAGTAATCATTTTCTCATTACAACCATTGAACATCATATTTACATATCATGTGTCAGTATCTTGAGGCATGTGTGTAACTTTTTTTTATCTAAAAACCATAAAAGAATTCAATGCCTATAAAAAACACTTCGAATCTGAATAATGACGTTTAATGGCTGTGCATCTATGGATATATCAATTTTAAAATAATGCGAAACGATAGAATCTTAGGCATTGTTAAAAATGCGGTTATATTTATAACATATGATTATTTTAATATGCATTTATTTACGTCAGTATGTGAGTGTAGTAAAATAAAAGTTTTATATGGGAGAGAAAGTCTTAGACAATAGCGAAGTTTATTTAAAAATATATTCATAAAAAATAGGTATTTGCACTGTGTGTGTTAACCGGAACGCGCGACAGTAATTATACATATATCCGCTTCTTTCACACTCGTTTTGAAAATGCGAATGTATGAAAGACTCAGGTGCTCTCAAATATTGCAAAATAACAATAAAATAATTAATGAATTAATTAACTAATTTAATCTAAAATATATCACTTGACCTGTAACTTAGTAAGTACAGATATTTACAAGTCAAAGCATACATGAAAATCTTAGTGACTTTCATACGGTGAAAAGTATACAAGAAACAGAGAGGAATAGCTCTATTTTCTTATAAATTCATTTATAACTTAAAATTAATATTACTCAGTAAGCACAGATATTTACAGGTCAAAGCATACATAATAAAAATTAACTGTAATAATATATTTTGTACGGTGAAAATTATATAAGAAACAGATAGAAATAGCTTAACTTTTATATAAATTCTTTTCATAGATATCTTAGTATAAAATATAATATTTGAGACAATTAAAAACTACTTTATTTATTAGATTATATACATTTCTAGAGAGCATATATTAAATATGTTTTTTTATTCTTATACCTAATTTAACCACCGAAAATCTACCCTTAAATAGTAATCTATTACATTTGCACCAATTTCTCGTTAATGTTCCATAATAATCAATACAATTCCATTTGATAATAGCAGCAAGAAACACGTAGATTTTCTTTATAAATGAAAATAATGGTTAGAAAATGTATGAATTCTATTTAAAAATATGATAGCGGATCAGGCTGTCTTATCATCATTTTTATATAAATTCAATAAGTATTACTAATGTTGATGCTTCCAGAAAATTTTCTATATCATGCTAAAACAGAGGAGAGTAATAAAATTACCAGCACAATAGACAAATGATACTGTCGGCGACTAATGCCTGAAAAATATGCGTTCGAATCCTATATGAACCCTATTATTTTTCAATTTCTGTACATGGGAGATTTTAATTTTTGTCATTGTATCTGTATCTGGAAGAACAGAATTAATGATTATTTTATAAATATAATTCAATAATCATAAATAAGGTTTTCCAAGATTTTCCTAATCTCACCGATGAATAGTGTAATAAATAATCAAAATAAAAATGTCGTGCATCTAATGATTGTGTTTTCGTTATATTATAAGGGAAGATTTACAATAAATATTTTTTAAATAATACTTGAAGGATGACCATACACTCGCAAGTTGTGACCATGGAATTTAAATAAAAATCTATCTAAATAAAAAACAGTAAGCATTTACTATCGAAGGAATTCACTAGAATGAATATCACAACAACATTTCCCAACGTCGGAAAATCAAACACCGACCCGGAAAATGTTCGCAACGACTGGCCCTGCTCGGCTATTGGTAAAACACCAAACGGTGAGTACAAAAATCTAACAAAGGAATCGCTCGTCCAATCAGAGAGCGGAATCCGTCTGTGCACGTATATACACACGTACATATATGCAGCCTATACACGTTGCATGTAATTGCACGTAATTGTTGGGACGGCACAAAGCGAGATGCAAATGCAAACATGTGCTCGTTTGCACAGATAGACACCAACACTTTTTTCATTTGCATTAAAAGTGCATGTTTTTTATACATATAGTAAATATTGAAATTTCTCGTTTCGAGATATTGGAATCAGCCATCGGTCATTTCGCCACCATCTATCTATGTAATTGAGTGCAAGTCGACCTGAGAGACATGTCACATGCCCGAGGCGTCATGCCATTGAATATACGACCGTTAATGAGCCGATATATTAAAACATGGCGATGATTACCGGATGAATTATTCATAACGACGTGGTTATTTAGAAATTTCTAAATGCGATCATACTGCATACATTGCACTGTAATAATGATTATGCACTGTGCGGATAAGACTATTTATAAGCGTCAATAAAATATAAAGATAAATAATTTTGATATTTAATTCTTAAATTAAGTACATATATACAGCCTGCCTCTACATTTTTTTCGAAGTAAAATTTTTTCAAATTAAATTAACTAAACGTCAGAGTTAAGTTAATGTTCAAGAAATGTAATTCTCAACACAAATGCTTAACTATATGTAGAAATACAGCTAATGTAGAAATTAACCTCTTTATTATATTTTTTTAATAATATAAGTCTAAGAACAAGTTTTTTTATTCTAACGTCATAAAAGTCTCGCGCCTTCTTTTTGGCACCCAACGCGTGAACATTTTTTGCTAGTTCTTTCAATAATAATTTTATAAATAATAGTTTAAATCGATGTGACTCAATATAGGGACTCAAATCAACTGTTATTTTTACTAGCATGTGTCGAATCAATCTAACGTTTTTTGCAATCCCGACACATCTATTGCTAATTACTGGAAATATTCGCATGCGATCGAAGGTTAGAACGAAAGCTCGTTAAAGCTCGGCAGCAGCGTGCGCGGGCATGTTTGCGCGCATTAGTCAGAGGGCCAGGGGTCGCCAACCGTCGATTGAGACATATCGCGATCGGAATGGCGCCGCATCCGAGCGCGGAATTGAATTAGAACATTATTTTACACCACTCTATCGGATCTAATTATTTCCGATAGGACAAAGCCGACATTACGTGCCGACATAGGTGACATGACGCGCAGACAATTATATTAATATATAATACATAAATTGAAATTTTGTAGTACGACAACGTGAAGGGTTTCGTGCTAGAAACGCTGCAAAAACAGTCAGATATGAAATTTGTATTATGCAGATGAATCTAATTGCCGACACAACAAATCAAACTGAAAGCTTTGCATTGAACGCGACGTTATCGATAAGTGATCATATTATTTTTAATTAAAAAAACATGTAACATGAGTGTATATCATATATATATATTTAATTACACCACAATAATGATACAATTTAAGGAATATGAATCAGAGGTAGTAATCGATATATTAAAAAATAAACACATTATTTTTTGTATAAAAACCGTGCTTAAATATTATTAAAAGCAAAGAAATATCTTTCTCAAACATTATTAAATTAAAAACCCAAAATGATTTCTGCGACTAATAAATTTTGCTCTAATTTAAATGCTGACTTTTTTTGTACATATGTACATATATGATATTCTCTATGAGTCAAATTATCTTATTTAAATACTTAGCTTAAATTATATAATTAAGTAAATCAAAGAAAAACTAATTTGTAAAGATCAATCGAAACGATAATAATATAATAATCACTAATTCCGATCTTCCAGATACGATAGAAAACATTAGGGTCAATATGGTATTCGAACTCGGATCTTTCAGTCACCAAATTATACCACTCTGTTTATCATGCTAAGTTATAGCATACTCAAGACAAATAAAAGCAACTATCCAGAAGCTAGAGTTTAACTATTAGATATGGTTTAAATATTTCCATGAAGCTATTAGATTTTTATTTCTATTTTTCTTATCAAAATAAGACAAGCTAGGTAAAGTTATTTTCATTCTTAAATTAATATATAATATAGGTTCAAATTAAGTTTTTATTATTAAATTAAGATGAAAAAACTATTTTAGAATACTATTTATTAATTTTCTCAAAATACTTCATGCTTTTAGTTTTATGTATGTTCATATAATATTTATATTTATACATATTCTGATTTTTATGCAATAGGTATAATCTATTTTCTATACACGTCTGAAAAAATGGGTCGATATGACATTGTTATGTACGACCAATCTCGATTTTAATTAATCATTACGATATTCATCTGTGAGATTAGGAAAAGCAAGGTAAATCTAATTTGTGATAGTCGATCGGAATTTTTATTATATATAAATCACTAATTTCGATTTAAAACTAATTAAAAAAAACACCAAGGTCCATATGGGATTCGAACCTAGATCTTTCAAGTCTCAGACTTATACCACTTGTCTGTCGTGTTAGTGAAAAAAAAATTTATTAATTACGAGCTATAATTGCTAATCAGATATATTTTTTTATTACTTTTAAGCTTATCTTTTACAACAAAATAAAATGTTCATTAAAGTCAGACTTAAGTAAAACTTTATTAATGTCAGTCCTTAAATAGCCAGGTAAAATTTTAGTTTTTATTTAAAGTCTTACCAATAAATAAAATACTAATGTTATATAGAATATAAGCATCTCAAATGACGCATTAGCTATTTTTTGGGAGGGGGTCGACTGAGAGCTTAAAAATGTTTAAATGAGTAATTGTTTAATATATGCAAACCTTTTGAATGCATTTTATTTATAACACATACTTTTTTCATGTTAAAAAGTATTTTTTGTGACATATTAAGTATTTATATAATTTTTCTAAAACTTCAAATAGACTAAGCAAAAATATTGTAAATGGGAACGATTTTTAGAGTACATACTTTGTATTAGTAAATATCACAAACTTATCGTTAATCTTTTTTTTAATTTAATAAAAATAAATTCAGCATTAATCACTTTACAATAGAACAATTATATAGCCAGATATTATAAATAAAAACATTCTATGGTTTAACTTAAACACCCAAAACTAAGGTATTTAAGTCACAACCCTCAAAAAAATATTTATGCATAATGCATATTTCATTCACATAGTTTTTAACGCTGTGGAAATTTAAAAGATGTAGAGAAAATTATTTTTTAGATTTTAGAATATCGATATTTATATAATAACAGTACAGAAACTTACATATAAACTTTTAAATAACAAACTACAAAAATTACAAATTTAATTTTCATATAATAGTAAAGAAATTTAAGAACAATATTTGTTATTTAGTAGGTTTGATTTTTTTGGGTATTGTATTATTGTAGTGGTTTTAGATATTTTCTTAAATCATACGCTTTATATTATGGTATATAGAAGCTTTTTCTTATAAATATTGTTAAATACAACAATAAAACCACTAACCAAATACAATACCTACTACTAAATAAAAAATATTGTTCTTAAATTTCTTTACTATTATATGAAAATTAAATTTGTTATTTTTATAGTTGGCTATTTAGTAGTTTATATATAAATTTTTGTACTAATATTATATAAATATAGATATTCTAAATTAGAAAAAATAATTTTCTATTCATCTATTAAATTAACACAGCGTTAAATTTGTGTGATTTTTAATATGGTATATCCTCGAAATGTTGTATCATAAATATATATAAATTATTATTATAAACTATAAAAAAATAATTTAGTAAAATCACTACAGCTAAAAAATATCCAAGAAATATAAAATACCTACATATATATTTCAATTAAAACAAAATTATTTATTTATTTAATATATTATTATAAGATAAATCCGTATTGCATATTTATTGCATAAATATTGTAATATAATAATATACATATATCGATATTTAGCCGTAAGCTTTAAAATGCGGCAAAGTTCGTAACCAGGCACGGTTATATAGAATAGGTTTAGATATTTAACCAATTTCACAGCGATTGAGCAATTTAGATACCCATCCGCGTGCTCTATTAAAATAATACACCCACCCTAGGACCAACAAATGGGTTTTACCGTAACTCGAAGCCTAAACCGTCTATATAATACGTACTCATACACGATTTTAACTGTAATTAGACGACTTTAGCTATAAATGTCCAGTATATAAAATTTAAACATGTGTCGGTCGCTTTAAAAATACCTTCTTTGTTTAACTTAACCCCAAAACATCACCTAAGAATTGCGTTAAAACTGATTAAAATAGTGTGAGAAAGCGGCGAACAAAGGGAGCGTTTTGAATAACTAAACGCTGCCAAAAGTTATTCGGCTAATTATTTTTTTCTTGTTCCAATTGTATCCGTATACAAAAAATCCAATATATCAGATTCGCTGTCGGTTCAATTAAAAACATACTAAACACACATTAGTTCGAATCAATTCGTCGCTTATTAATTGCGCGTGAAAATCGAGATATTAAAACGCGCCCGCCGTTTACGTAATAATATTATTCATAACGCATATAAATCACGTAAATTTTCACTTTTCACATACACGACCCGACTTAATTTTAGATGTGATTAATAATAACGAAACGAATGCGATAAAATCGCCATCACGTAAATAGGTTCGCGATTGAATTCACCGGTATACAAGCGTATAAACATAGAGTGTATTAATATAATTTGAGCATTAACTTTACAGCTTTTACGGCTAAGAATTTAATGCAAATCTTTAGTTATTAACTATATATTTAACTTTAGATATGCATCAAGGACTAGAACATAAAATCAAACAAGATAAATTTGATTTAGCAATTTTTATAGAATTTATAACCATAAAATAGCACATGAGGACGGTACGCGACAATTGGGCGACGGACAAATGGGCGATTCCGGTCAATTGGGCGACGGTCAATTGGGCTATGGTTATTTGGGCGACGGTCATATGGGCGACAGAAAAAACTTGCACGCTTTGCTTTATTGTAAATATTAATAAAATATACATTAAAACGAAAAAGTATATTAAATGCTAAAAACAATTTTATTTTCAAATTATTAACTCATATTATAATTATATGCAATACCATGTAAATATTCTATATTTTTTCTATTGTACCTCAAAACTTTTATAAAAATTCTTTGATCTATTCTTTTTATAAAGATATTCATTCCAAACATATTTTTCCTTGTCTTTTTGACTTAATATGCCTGAATTATCCATTTATGAAGAATATAAACTGTGGTAACTCAAATTAGTCGTTCTCAACAATGATCTATAAAAACCAATTATCTATAAATAGCACATAAAATATAACCCACATGTGAATAAAAAGACACATACTTATTTTCTTGCTGTACTGAATTTTTTACCAAAAACACAATGACACTGTGACAAAGTGTTTTAAAACCACGACAAAAATAATTTTCAAAGACGCAACGAAACTTTTTGCGAACATTTTCAGTCAAAATTCAAAAGTATACTGAGCGCGAGTTATGGGTTTTTATATTTGTATATAACTACCCTATCTAGTTTTAAATATATAACTATAAAATATGCGATTTTTGTGAATTCGCAAAGTTTATTCTCACACTAATTTCCAAGGCGCAAAACATAAAAAAAATTCGCGTTAAGGGCAAAACCCACGATAAACATTTATCAGCGCTAGTTATAGGTTATTATATTTATATATAACTACCATATACAGTTTAAAATAAATAACGGTAAAATATGCGATTTTTGGAAATTCCAAAAGATTGTTCTCACAGTAATTTATGAGTCTCAAAACATTAAAAAATCGCGTAAAGGGCAAAATCCACGATAAACACTTATCAGCGTTAGTTATGTGTTATTATATTTATATATAACTATCCTATCTACTATAAAATAGATAACTGTAAAATATGCGATTTTTGGAAATTCCAAAGGTTTGTTCTCAGAATACTCCAAGGCTCAAAACATAAAAAAAATTCGCGTAAGGGCCCACTATAAATATTTATCAGGTAGTATACTTATAAGCCGTGTGTTTTAAGTGTTTTATGATATCGGGTAACTCTCTTAAATTCTTGAATAAGCAAAATCACTGTTTAAGTGATATTTTATGATTAAATAAGCACAAATGATAAGTAAATATATACATACTATATCTTATGTAGGTATATTATATTTTGTTTAGACCAAATAATGTTTTCATCTTTTAATTCTATTCTAAAAAATATTACTTATATTTTCGTATGTACGTATATATATAATATACATATATATATTTTTTAATATGTATTAAATTATGTTTACTATTTAATTAATTATAAGATCATGATTTGCATCACATTTATTTGTAATGCATTATTATTCTATCGCCCAAAAGACCGTCGCCCAAAATACCATCGCCCATTTGTCCGTCGCCCATTTTGAATCGCCCATTTGACCGTCGCCCAATCGCCGTCGCCCAATTGACCGTGTCCCCATGAGGAAAGGCCGAGCAGTTAATAAGCAAATAAATTATCTGAATGATACTTTTATTAATATTATAACATATACCCTATATATTAGACCAATAATAATTTTTACATTATATCAATAAACAGATTAACTACATTATTTATTTTTATTCTATTTTTTCAACTTCAAAAAAATCCAATTAAAATTACTTTAAAATATAATGCGACTGATTTAGATAAGTCATAAAGAGCATTTATACATTTTGATATATGCATATATGTATTATAATTAATACTAAATACGTGCCATATTTTCTTTTAACGACCCATAATGATAATTTTAAGCTAAATATACACATTTATATGTATACTTACTCTAAATTTTAATTAAACAATTATTACATCTTGATCTTTAACAATGCGCATAAAATGTCTTAATCTTACAGAGATTTCAGCTTATTTTAATGATTTTTTTATATCACAGTTGAGCGTTTAAAAGTAGCCTTAAATAATAATTATGTGTTTTTAGCCGGGCGCATTCACTAAGATGTGCTATCGTAACTGAACCATTAATTGTTGCATCTGCGCTAATAGAACCATCAGACCATATCTAAGACTCGCGAGATTGAACTGTGGCGCATATAAAAGTAGCCCAAAGTTGTGTTTTATTGTAATAAATAATCTAATATAAAATATATGTTATGTATTAGAAGTTTTTGACCCCAGTTACTGACATGTGCGAACGTAACCGAACCATTAATCGTTGCATCTGTGCAAACGGAACCACCAGACCGGGTCCAAATATCTCGCAAGACGTTACTAAACTCACCAGATAAAACTATCCGCCTCTAGCCGATTGGAAATAATCGAAAAGTTCGGTGCGAGGGCGGCGACGCCTGTTTGTTTTTCCATATATGCGGCGGTTAGCGTCGCGGCGCCAACTTTAACTGTTAAAACTTAACGGATTTTACGCGTTAAGTTTTCTCATTTAGCCGAGACTCTTTAATTAACCGGCAACTTATTGTCTTTTGTTTAGGCATTAGCGGCGGCGGCGGCGGTTCGTTTCTTGTATATTAAACTTTGGCAATTTAAGTTTGATTAAATATTGGTGGCAGACACTTTATGGCTCCCTCTCGCGCTATCCATCTATACATCTCTATCTGAGCGTCTATTATTATGTTTGTGTGCTTTTTGATATGTTTAACTATGAGTGTAATACTGTTTTGCGACAATATTGTGTGTGGTATTTATAATATAATCACTTGTCTGATATTTTATATACATAATAGATTTATATTATATTATTTAAATAATACATTTTCAGGTATAGTTCCTGAATCATTCCTGAGATTCTCTAGAGCGTAAAACTCGCATGAAGTATGATATAAGAGATGCTCTCTTAAATACCAACCCAATAATTCGATTCCAGTAAATTACTTGCGTCAGTAATGAAACCCACACTACAGGCACATTATCCGCTCGACTAAGCGTCCGTGGAAATAAATACGGCGGTACAAGTACAGAACAGTATCATTTTACTCAATCTCTCCCTTCATTTTTAATATATGTACGATATAATGCATACACATACGTTCATAAGAAATTATATTGTGCTCATTCGCCGAACGTGAGATTTTCGGTGCATCGCACTACAGAGAGAAACGCATATTTATAGTATGTAACGCATGTTCTTAAAAAATGTTTGTATTGAAAAAAAGTTAATGGCGCCTGTGTTGGTTAATTTTGTTGCAAAAATGGGTTCGATTTCGTTACGTACGAATTTTTTTCTCATATTCAAACAACAAGGCATTGTTGTGAAAATTTCCCATTGCAACCTTTATATTTGGAAATGATTAATATAATGGATCTGTTCGCTTTCCATGGTAATAAAATTAAATATGTGTTAGTTTCGTATAATAAAATTAATTTTATTATTATAATTATTATCGTTGTTTATTGATAATTAACGAAAAACGAGTTTCTAAATATATATATAAATATATAGTAATGATTTTTTTCATATATATAAAATTTAAGTTTAAAATATTTTTCATATATAATTAATAACTTCATTGTGTTTTAACACAATAATAAATTAAATTATCATTATGGGATGTAGGTATGTGAATATTATAATAAAAATCACTTTTAAAGCAATATTATTAATTAAATATGGTGTTATGCAAATATTAAATATTTTTAGCAAAACACAAAAACGTATGATTAAAAATATGTATTTCATTTTAACCCTTCCTGGTAAAAAAAAATCGAGTTCTTTATGAATACATAAAACTAGGTGAAGCGTAAAAAATGTTGCATGTTCACGGTTTTTATAAGATACTGTATAAATTGTTGAATTAATAATTCATAATTAAAATTTTATGTAAAACGACATGTGTAAAATAACCATAAATATTTTGCGTAAGTATATATGTAAATAAATAACCATATATACAAAAAGTGCTTTTTTAACTTTTTAGATAATTTTAACTCGATTGCTAAAAAGTATATTTATCCATTGCACAAACTTAAAACGTCCAATATTTTAAAAAATATGTTTAATATTACTGACAACATAATAATCATGTTTTGAAGTATCTTATATTCATATGAGGCCACCTAAATTAAAATTTAGAATAGATATATAGACACAAAGTACAACAATATTATTATCAATTGTTATAATTTACGGAGGGTTTTTAAAAAGACTGTTCTTTTAATTTAGATAATAATGACTAAAAATGTATAATATAATTTAAAAAAATGATTTACTTTATTTACTTGTAAATCGACGTTAGCTCAATGTGTTACAATCGGATAAACATAATCAATAACTACCAAATAGTGTGAAACCAGACTAAAATCAAAATATGTAAGCAAGTGCCATATGTTATTAATTATATTTATCACAATATTCATATGTGAGATAAGGAAAATCTAAGAAACCCTAATCTGTGAAAATCGAATAGAATTGTAATTATATAATATTTATTAATTCCAATCTTCCGGACACAATAAAAATTAAATAATTAAAGAAAACTGGGATTCATATTAGATTTGAACCCAAGTCTTTCAGGTTTTAACGCCCAACTAAATTTATTTATACGCGCAATATTTATATTTAAAAATGTATAAAATTATACACAAAAATACACAGAATAACTTTTAAATGAAACGCTCAGTAATAATATCAATTTATAATCAGTAACTTTATCATAAACTTTATAATATTATTCGAATGCTTATACGCGATATTATTATACAAATATTTTACAGTCGATTTTTATGAAGCAATTTTAAAAAGCATAATGTCCAGTAACGCATTTTATCGACTTCTCAAGATATAACTACCATTTAATTTAAAAACATAACTTATTAAAATCAAAGAAAATTTGTAATATATAAATATAAGCTTTTATGTTATGTTGACAATAAATCTTAAATATAAAAAACAGACACTTTGATAATTAAAAACCATTTAATAAAACCACTGATCGTTTAATTAAATAACGGTTCAAAAGCAAACAAAATTACTGGTCCAATATTTTTTTCAGCTAATTCATTAGTAACACTATCATTTTAATTATTACCTTAATGCAATTAAAAAGTAGATATTTATTCTAGTTAAGACTTATAAACGGAAAGCGTAAGAAATATTTGGAAAGTAACATATATAACTCAATCAATCAAAATCATATATAAAAGTGTATGTAACATATTAAACTATTAGTATCAAGGCTATAATCTTAAAGCTTTTAAATAAGCAATTAATGAATTAAAGTTATATGTTCTATTACTCATACATTTGGCGCAATCAAAAGTAGCCTAACAGTGTTTCAAATTAATTATTTCATTTATACAGCTTTCTAGGTTATGTCAAGTTAACCAAATGATTTCCGTGCGCGCGGAAAAGCGCCTCGTACATTTTCCGCGCAAAGCTCCGCACAATCTCACGGCGCCCCGCGGCTTTTCCGCGTATCGTGTTCATTTCCACGATAATATAGTCATTAATTAAACGCGCATGAGCAATAAAATTTGTTGAAATTTATTATTGTAATATTAATAATTTTTAGACGGACTCGAGTGAGGAATTCTGTGGTCCTTCCCGGAACGGCTCGGGTCATAACCATAAAGTGACCGCGCCGTGTCACACGATACGGGGCACAAATTTGTCGGGTCATCCATTGCCGCGTTTATTTACTATGAAAGCTTTTATAAACTGTTTACGGACTGTTACCGACGGATAACAATATCGTCTTACGGCTGCAATAAATCAACCATTCCAATCACACGCAGGATGAGTATCCGCGGAGCCAGCGGCGATTGGAGCGGTCGTTTCGGTAGCGGCAACACCGTGAATACACCGGTCAAGAAGACGGTGACTGACTGTATAGGAAAAAAGAGGAATAAAAAACGTTTTGATAAATATCGTGTTTCATGCGATGCGATGCGATTCGGCGACGGTGACCGAAAAGTGACCGGAGTCGATAATATACGCGCGTCCCTTTTGCCCCCACCGGACAGATTTCCACGCACGTATCGTTACGATTTATGTATTTAGTCATATGTGGCCTACGTCATAATGGTATATGCATAACCCTGAAGTTCGAGCAAAATCAGATTATATATGTCAAAAGATATACAATCTAAAACTATCCATAAATATCTATATGAAAAGAAAAATTCATTGAACAAATCAAAAAAAATCAGAAACTGGAAGCAAAATATAAACTTACATCTTACAACTTAATCAGTTTTTTCAATAATAAAACGATCAGTAATATTATTTATATAGGATCAGTTAATAAGGTTTGTCAAAAACAGACAAACGTTCAATAAAGCTTCGAATGCATCTCTAGGACCGTCATTATTGATTATATGTATTATTTTATTTTTATATAATTTAAAAACACAGCATTTAATATATAAACCTTTTAATAATCAACGACCTTTTATTAAAACAGCTAACCGTTTAATTAGACTAATAAAAACAATAAATGCTATATTGCAAATATTTCCGATATATAGATTGCTTTAAAATACTTCCACTATATTTATAAATATGCCATTAAAGCTCAAATATTTTATAGCAAGAAAATAATTAAAAAAGCTTTTAAAAATACTCCATTGTCACTGAAAGCAACAATAAAAAATGTTTCAAAACTTTACACTCAATATAAAGATCAGACCTATAAATAATCACTAAACATATATTTTACTGACCATTTAATTAAACTATTGAACACAACTACTCACTCAAAAAATTAAGATCTTTTTTAAATTACTAAACTCCAAATACTTGCACTACTTTAATAAATGTGCCATTAAAGCTCACATATTTTATAGCAATAAAATAATTAAAAAAAAGCGTTTTAAAAAAATTTTAACTTCATTGTAACTGAAAGCAACTAAAATATAATTCATAAAGCTCAACCATTTTGATTGCGGTAATTTGACATAAACAGTCACTAACTTTTTGACAAATATTCACATAAGCTGATTGCGTATATAAGACCGTCATTAATATATACATACTTAATACTATAAAAAATATTTTAAATATGAACTTTTTCTATATCTAGCAAAGTACTAATTTATCCCTGTTAAAATAGAAACATTTAGTAAAACTGTAACTATCCATTTAATTTAAAAAATAACATTTTATACAAAAAAACTCAAATAATTACCGATTATTTATTAAGACATCCAACTGTAAAATAAAAATACTTAACACAACCTTTCATAAAATATTAAGGTATTTTTTAAAAAAGTATATTGTAAGTACTGTCTATATAACGATTGCTTTAATATTAAATTTTATTGATATTAAATCCTTTCACTATTTTTTTTAAATTTCCTTGACTCTCACATATTTTATAGCAAGAAATTAATTATAAAAAGTCTTTTTAAAAAATGTCACATCCTTGTCACTGAGAGCAACAGTAAAAAATATCTCAAAAAGCTCAACCATTTTGTTTGCAGAAATTTGACATAAACAGCCAGTAACTTTTTGACAAACATTCGCATAAGCTGATAGCGTCTATAAGACCGTCATTATTATATACTTGATTATTTATAATTTTTCAATAAATATCTAGCAACGTATATTATTTCTTTCCGGTAAACTATCAAAATTTTCCTAAAAATTAGATTAAAAACGTAACATTCAATATAAAAAAAAGACTCTTAAATAATTACTAAGCATATATTTTTCAATTTAATTCAAAAACCTAAAACTGAATATAAAAAACAAACCCTTATTTAATTACTAACTATTTATTAAAATATCTTACCGTTCAATTAAAGTATTTAGCATAATAACTTATTCAATATATTAAGGTATTTTTTAAAATAGTATATTACAAATATTATACATTAATCGATTGCTTTAAAATTTGTCTAAATACTATTTTTGTATGTATGCCAATAAAAACTCACATATTTTTTAGCGACAAAATAGAAAGTAATTATTAAAAACGTTAAAAAAAATTTAACGTCATTGTCATTAAAAGCAACAATACAAAATGCAGATCTACAAAAAAATTGAGTGTATATATACATACATATATGATTTTACTGTAAAAGTAACATAAAATATAGAACATTGTATTTACTACATATCAATGATGTAATTTATAATACAGTTTGTTTTATGTAGATAGCTAATTAAAACTTACAACCACTGATACAGTCTTATGGCTAATATGCTGTGTATAATTTTATAATAATATAATATTGAAGAGCTAAATAAATATTTAAATTGAGTCGTTTCGGAAAAATCATAATACATAATAATCTACTAAGATTAGAAATTTGAACTAGTTAATTTTGAATAGTACACTATTTATTAAAATACTAGTCTGAACTGCAACATGTCTTTGTTCCATTGCTAAAACACAAGGGGTTTTGTACTTCTATCATAATAATTATATAGAACTTTCCAATATTATAGCATATATATTTAATTGATTACTTACTATTCTTATTTACGTATGTATTAAATCTACCTAATAAATACTATCAATATACTGTATACACATCACTTAAAAATAAATAAATAACTATATAATAAACTTTATCGCATATTAATTGTCTTTTTTACCTCATGTGATATTAATTCTGCTATAGAAATTAAACTGATTGTACAGTCATGATTATCGTTCAACTATTCCATATATACAAAACCAATTAACGCGAAACTCTTTTCAATATCAAATTCGTTATGTGCACCAATTTTCGCACGGAATGTACATACAATAATTTGATTTCCATTAGAGTAATTTCGCAATTGAGCGAGCGTCATTTCAATTTTTTTTAGAAAATTCTTCCGAAAATATTGCATATCATTGCATTACACCGGTACAGAAGCGACCTGTTATTTTTTATTATTATTATTGAACTCTTTCTTGCATCGAGAGTGTATGAGAGACGCTGACCGAGCACAGATCAAATTTTCGAGATAAGTCGATCCTGAAAACAGTCGCTCTCTCAATACCGAAACGTCAACCGTTGTAACAAATTAATAGTCGTATTCTACAACATTAATAAAGCGGAGAGAAGAAGGGCCCGCGTGTGTGCGCAGTTACATTATGTTTTTTTTTGTAACTCTCAAATCTTCCAATAAGTATGCAAGAGGTATGACTTTTTTGTTGCGTTTATTTGGGCTGGACCGATCGTGAGATTCCGTATATACCTTATGGTCGTCGCTTATAGCGTTTTTTTAAAAAGTTCAGAAACCAGATTCCAGCGTGTCCGGTGTGTGTTTGTTTAAAAAATTATTAATGCCATACGACATTAAAACTTGTAATTAACTCGACCCCTCGCCGCATAAATCGCTTTCGTTTACCGAGCTACTGAATCTTTGCGACGTGTGTAATAAAATTGCTTTTAGCAACAAAGTATATATATGCTTAAAGCAGTAACTAAATTTGCTATACATAAATGCATAAAACATTGTAATGTATAAGTACGTTATTTTAACATCTAAATCACTGCTTAATTAATTTATGAAAATTAATATTAATATATATTAAATCGGTCGCAATTTTTCCTCAATCAAAGCAACGGAGCGAAAAGCAAAAAGTTCCGATCGAAGCGACATGGAATGTCATGCTGGGTCTTTTCAAAATGTCATGCCACCGAACGATGATCGATTTTGCAACTATTCCGTGCTGTATTTTGAGTAATTAATTTGTATCAATATAGTAATAAATTGTTCGATGATAAAATAATACTTTAAGTATTTATTTGATATTAAATACGCCGCTGGGCTACTTTTAAATGCACTGAATCGAATTAAATATAATTTATTTATAACAAATTTAGTTAAGCCAACTTAAATCAGGCTTGAAAAAATAATATTTGATAAATGAAATAAATGTTTTATGTCTTGCTAAGTTATATTTTTGCGTAGTTTAATATAATTGTATATTTATTAATTTACTCTATTAAAGCGATAATATAATTGAGTTTCACGTGAAATGTAGTAATGATTAATCTCTGAACAATACAAAAATAATATAAATTTATTTCAATACTATTCAATAGTGATTAAACATGAAGAATAATCAAAAATATATTATGGTTTAATATAGAATTTAAAATTTGTCAATTCATGTAATTTTGGTTAATATTATTTTAGGTTCATTATTATTTTATAAACTGTAAATTAGATTGCCCTAAAAACTACCTCAAAACAAGTAAATAAGCTACTTTTAAATGCCTTAAACATTTTTCACTTAATTGTATACATAATAAATTGTAGCTACACATTAACTAAATTTTAATGCATGTTTAAATGTATTTTTTACAATCATGATTTATTGATAAAAATAAATTTATTATAAAGCTACTAATATGTTACAATTTAGTGCATTTATTTTTGTAATAATATTTGTAGATATTGGAGTATTTTCAATCAGAAGATATCCGTTATTAACTAATTATTTACCAATATATCAAAATACATGATTAGGGTACTTTTAAATGACATGTAGGTAATTTCTATACACATATAATGTATATAGAAATTACCTACTCAAACTTGTGTTTCAATGGTTGTATATATTTCTTATTATTAGAGCTTAATTTATTTTTTGGGAAAATTAAAGTTGCTGTTTTCGTTTTATTGTTTATATAACTATAACGTTCAATTTAAAATAACTATATTGATTTCAAAATACTATTTTAAGCATCGTTTTTTTATTACTTTCTATGAGTAATTTCAATCATTTTTTAAATTTAATATTAACTACATAACCTTAACCATTTTACTCTAAATTATACACAAGTACTATAAAAACTACTTACTTGAACTTGTGTTTTAATGCTTAAATATATTTACTATAATAAAATAAAGTAATAAAGCTTCACTTAATTTTTAGGAAAATTGGATTTTTCTGATTTGATTTTAATGTCTATATAACTATAACAATTTATTTATAAAAAAATATATTTATTATAAAGTACTATTATAAGGCAATTTGGAACATATATTTTTGTTTTTCTATTTCTTAGTTTTTAATAATTATGAATATTCACAATCAGAAAATATCCGTTTTCTATTTAATATTTACAACATATGCTCTAACCATTTAACTCCTTATGATATAGAAACTACTTACTTAAGCTTGTGTTTCAATGGCTTAAGATATTTATTGTATTAAGATAAAGTAATAAAGCTCAACTTAACTTAAAGAAAATTGAAATTTGCTAATTTTATATTACCTTCTATATAGCTATAACAATTTAATAATAAAAATATTTATTTTGAATTAACTATCTTATAACCATTAAGTACATTTTTTTATTATTATTACTAGTTATTTATTAGTAATTCAGTTTAAAACTAACAAATACCTCAAAACACATAACTATTTACTACTTTTGAATGAATTAAATGTGTTTATTTTAATTATATATGTATATTTAGGTTTATGTTTTCATGTTTATAATAAAAATAATTTTGATTGAATATCTTTACAGGCTACTTTTAAATGCTTAAACCATTTTTTTAACGAATAAACATATATTTTTAAATATAGCGCTTATGTATCAAGTATAAATATTATTTTTATTTTAGGTTTCTTAAATTTTATTTTAATATATATATAATATATAAAGTATAATCTACAAAAATATAAAAACGAATTCTCAGGCTACTTTTAAATGCCCAAAATCTTTTGATGCAATATAATTTTAATATACTGCTTAAAATTTAGAAATAAAATATTATATTCCTCAAATGTTTTGCCTTTAATTTTTTTTATAAATAATTTACTAGAATATATTTTAAGATAAATATATAAACCTTACGACTTGTACATCTATATTTATTGAATAGTTAATACTATATGATTTAATAGATTCAGATTTTACCGATTTTGTTAGTCAGTTATTTCATATTAAACACAAATATAAAGTTGCTCTAATATTATAAATTATTATTTTATGAACACTACGACCGATTATTGATTTAAATCAGAAGGAAAAATCTACAACTACCTTATATCACATAACCTGGCTACTTTTAAATGGACTTGATTTGATTATGTTAATGCTATATTATATATAATAACTTATAATACCCGAAATATATAACTCAAGTTAGATAGAAAATTGTGAAATATTTTATTGAAACTATATTGTAAAATAATGTTCTTGTGTTATATATAATATATTAAAACGTATTTTTATTCCTATTTTTAGTATAGTATGTCATACCGTTATTGACTATACAATTTTTAAGGGATTTTATTTATTATTTAAATATAGATGATTAATTTAATAAAAGCAAAGTGTATTTACCATGAGTTGGTACTGAAGGGTAAGCAGCGTGCACATTATGGTAGTACCGCGCCCTAGAATGGTGTCCTCCGCCCTCCAGGGCCGGATGGAAAAATTCGCCGGGGGCCGCCAGATCGGCGGTGTCTCCGCCCCCTAGCCGGGGGCTCTCGTACCACCTCGGCTGCTGCACTGACTCCGCTGACATCTCCATCATGGCGCCCGCTTCGCCCTCCACGGCTGCGGACCCTGACCACGACCCTGGCTCGCTCACAAGATCATGCCCTCCGAGGGCCTTTTGTGGTTGCTCCTTTTCCACGTCTTCCTCTCGTTTTTATTTTATATTAAAAGTCCTTGCACTATTATTTAACTATTCAATTCAATCGAGTGCGGCGTCAAGATCACACTTAATTAAATAAACACTAATTCAATATTTTTTATATATAACATATAAAAATATAATTGTTATTTATCAATTTATTTAATAAGACTAGATAGGCAGTAACAGCGAGCACTTGTTACTGGTTTTTAATAATTTTATTTATCAGTCTTTTCAACTGGATCTTGAACGTGGGATCTGAAAGCATAAAATATATAAATATTAATACAATTCGAGGTATTTTTAATTATAGCAAAAAACAATGAGCGAAATGATTTATTAAATGAATTTATGGATGCCGTTCAATGTTATAAGCGTTTCTTAAGCGTTATTAATTTTTATGGTGATTTTTTCTGACCCAAATGCAACTTTAATACGCAAGATGTTTAAATCGCACAAATATTTGATCATCGATCGATACATTTTTATACCTTATCTAGTCACACACCCAAAGTAAAATCACAACCGATTTCGACCGTATCTTGACAATAAATGATTTGATAAATTTGGAAGAATCATAAAAATCGATCGCGCTTATCGTCGATCGCTCATCGCCGATTATATTTCAATATCCAACAAAAGCTAATCTATTAAAAATAATTTTTATTATTAATTTTAATTTAGCGTTTCATATGTGTAATTATTTATCACTTCTCCCAAATAAAATATACACAATAGCTCGTATATCGATTATCTCACGATAAATCAACAATGCACACGTTCGAATTGAATATTATATTTATACTTCGTGTTCTTATCTAGGCTAATATGTGTCTAAAGTTACGTATTTAAGGCTGGCAAACAAATTACGTGTAATAAATATAATTTATGCCGTTGTCAATCACGTAGAGGCGTTTAAAGTTATAATATCACGCGTTATCAGCAACAAAAAAATACGTTTATCTATCAAAATGTCAAGAGAGTTGATATTTTGATAGATAACGCCTTTCGACAAGTATTTTTTAATGAATTGATAGGAAAAGTTTTCGACATCTCTTATCTAAAACAAGTATAGATACGCCGCTATGACAAACATTACGACACGAATTCAACGTTAAATTTCGTATGGGTATTTATTATATTTATATAACGGTCATTGAGACGTTACTACTGTGTTGCTTTTCGACAATTTTGGCTACTATTCGCGAAGGCCTAAACGAGTTCTTCTAATAATGGATACGGTCCAGCGAATTGAAAAGAGTTGGCTAGCCGACGGCGAGTCTTTACTATCAAGGCAAACCTGTGCCAAAGAGCAGGAAGTTTGTGTAACAATCTTTATATTGTACATTGTACAAAATGCTTGCGAAATCATGCACAATACAAACTGCGATTGTAATTAGTCATAATGTGCGACAAAAGTTGCCAAACGTGGCGACGCCTAATTATTGACAAGCTCCCTGAGGCGCTCTTGCAACAGTTATTGATGTTTCCGCTCACTATGTTGATCACTGAATGTATTTTATATGCCCACATATTCAAATACATATATATCTATATACATGGATTTACTACCAGCTAAATTGACTGGCATGATAAAAGAAACCATAAAGTTTACTTAATCAAATTATATTATATATTTATATCACAAAATTTGCGCCATTGTGCAATTGTTTTAAGATTAAAAATACATATATTGATTCATTTTTATCATGTTCAAGTAAATTGTTATATGGTACTTATAATGAAATTAGTTATCTAATTTTTTTCAACATTACTTGAATTTACCAAACATAAACTTTTATCAAGCTCATATTTTTACAAGCAATTAAATTTTTATATAGTCATATTAGGTTGAATTAACTTATAACTGACAATAGACTATTTATTTAAAATTAATAATCTTATTTTTTTTAATACTATCAGAATTTTTTAATAATAGTGGTTTATATTTATCATGCTAATAGTCTCACAAGCAAGCAGATTTTTAAATAGTAGTAGTGATTTATATTAAAGTATGTTAACTCAACTGACAATAGACTATTTATTTAAAATAATATTAAAAACTATCAGAATTCACCAATTATAGTAGCTTATTTTTACCATACTTATATTTTTAAAAGCATGTAATTTCAGTTTTTATAAATGTAAATTCACTCATAGCTGAAAATTACTGATTAAAATTAGTAAACTTCTATTGTAGATTTTTTATCATGCTTATATTTTCAAAGGCAATTAAATTAAAAAATTTAAATTATAGTTATAATTGAATTACGTTTACTTAACTCATAGCAATAACAATAAACTATATATTTAAAGCTAGTAATATTTTTTTTAATATCATCAGAAATTACTAATTATAGTGATTTATTTTTACAAGCAATTAAATTGTTATATAATAAATGTAATTTATATAAATTTAGGTTTATTTAACTCATCACTGAAAATATACTATTGATTAAAATTAGTTATCCTCTATTTTTTTATTACTTCTATAACTATTGTAAATTTTTTTATCGTGCTTCTATTTCTACAAACAATCAAATTAAAAATTATAGTTTTTATTAAATTACGTTCACTTAATTCATAACTAAAATTTACCAAATATAGTGGTTGCTTTTTATCATTATTATCTTAAATATTTTCAAGACAATTATTGTGGATCTTTTAATAATGCCTATTGGATAATTTTACAAGTCATTATATTTTTTGCTATAATAGTATGTCACGTTGGCAAAGATAAAGGCTTTTAGATAATACTTATGAAAAATAATTTGATATTGATAACATATTAAATAAATAAATTATCTTTTTATGCAAAAAAAAATATTTTGTGTTTTAACTGTCTTTTTAAAATAATCCTATCATTTATGTGAAAAAGAAAAATACATAAGGATCATCAGTTTAAATAAAATAAAAATCATATATTTAGCTTGCATATCAATATCTAGACTGATATTTTATTAGCAACTAAATCAATAAAACGTTAAGAATACTTAAAGCTTATTTAATACATTTTGTATCATAGAAAAAATCTGTATAATACATATTAAAATGCTTAAAATAATATGCGATAATATAAAAGAGCCAATTAAATAGATAGTATAAAAAACATGACATAATCATAAAAGTAAAAATTACTTTGTAAAAGGTTTTCATAATTTTTGCTGAATTTATCTTTCATTTATTTTTTCTTTGCAAGTTCTTATAAATTATAGAATATAAAGCTAACTGTACTTATATTTTAATGTACGTTATTCTGTATTTTTAATACTATAATAAGCGTTTATATCTTTTAATTAAATAAAATCATTTCATTGATAGTGTTAAGAAATAATAAAAAACGTAATAATAATTTCAATTACGATACGAATTCATATAATTCCAAAAATGTTAAGCATATATATAAAATAGTAAAAAATTGGATAAAAATATAAAAACAATAGCAAACTAAATTATACTATAATGGATGACTAGCTGAAGGTATTATCTGTTTATTAAATATAATTTTATATTAATATCACAAAATTTGATAATTTTGTGCAAATTTTATTAAATAAAATTATTATTTCATTAAAACTGCTAAAAAATAAAAATAATTTCAATTACTTATAATTCAAATAATATTAGGTATAAATATGAAATAGTTGGAAATTGGATAAAAATATAAAAACAATAGCAAACTAAATTATAATATAATGGATCACTAGCTGAAGGTATTATCTGCTTAATAAATACAAATTTATATTAATATCACAAAATTTGCTTATTTTGTGCAAAACGTATTTAATAAGTTTAGCTAGAAGTAAAATAAAAACTAAAAATATCAAGATTTATTTTTACAAGCAATCAAAATATTTTATATTGAATTATATACAATATAAATAATTTTATACCTTACAATTTATAATCGTGACCTAATAGGTTGCCCTAATGCGTTATGATGGTCAAATATTGTTTTTATATATATTATATCAAAGTCAATAAAATATGATTTTATAAAATAATTTTAAATAATATATCCTATAAAAGGTGTAAATGGATTAACCAGGTTTATGCTATTAACTAAGTTAAGACTATTAAATATAATAAAGCAAATATGTATTGTGATCTTATGGAATACGTCAGGGACATAAATTGAGTCCATTATTGTTTGTATTATATATAAACGATATATCAAATAAGTGTAAATTTTATATATTTAAAAATCAAACATTTAATTTTAATGTATGTAGTAAATGCTGATATATGAATTGGGTATATAAATAAAATCAAATATTGATTTTAAGCATTTAAAATAAAATAAAAAATAATATTGGGTAAATTTTTCTACACATTAACTATATGTATATAAAATTTCATTATTATATTAGAATTTAAAATATATTGTAAAACATTATATTGTATATAATTATTAGATATATCATAAATCAATAAAAATTCCAGTAAAGTGAAACTGTTTAATTGTAAATAAGATGTGCATATTTGTAAATATCTTAGTCTTCATAGATTACATTTAAATTAGATAAGGAATATTTAAAAATATATAGGGGTACATTTTTTGCCAGATTGTAGATTATAGTTTTCATTTATTGATTTTAAGTAAATACATTAGTCAAAATGTTTGGTAAAAAAGTAATTTTGCTTCTATTATAAATTTGATAGACTGATAGAGCAATTAATATTTACCTTAACCCTATTAAATATTAATGATGGTATTTCGCACCTGAGCGAATGTTGTTTAAACTATAAAAATATTATCCTTCTTTGCACCATAAAGCCATTGTCACTGCGTTTTTGTTTGTTTATCAAAATTTATGAAATAAATTCGAAAAAAATATCATGACACCCGTCGAGTCCTAGTGGTCATCGTCATCGTTATTCGAACGGATCACGACTAAATCAAATCGAACCGTCAAATCATATGACATCACAAAATCGATCACAGAACACACACGCGCGCACACACACACACACGACAGTCCCTTTTTGTACAATTTGACACGTGACGTTTCAAATGAGTCTCGTTCGGTTCGTATTAAGCACCTTCGAGGCATGTGGTTCGACGGTCTCCATGGCGGTCGTGTGATGGATCGCGATCGTTTTTAGTATTTGTTTATGTTGTTTTGAACGTTTGAAATCGCGCGCGGCCGGCCCGTGACGGCACGGCAGGAGCCCGACCCGGCACTGAGTCGGCCAGCTCGGGGTTTCCACGCTCGGAGCCACTCGGGCGTCATCGGAAGTAGTCGGGCGGCCGAGTCGCGCCGGCGCTCATTGGTCGGAGACGCTAAGCCCCGCCTTGAGGTGGGCCGACGGTGGCCCCTACCGCCCGCGGGGTGGGCCCACTTCGCTTTCGACATTTTTGTTGTATTTTTAGTCGAGTTTCGACCGTTGTGTTTGATGGATTGTTCATTCGGCGCGCAAAGAAGTTGAATTTTTAAAATAAAGCGCTCGATGTAATGTTATAACAATTGAGAAACATGATGCATTTAATTTAATAAAAAATATTATGCAAATAGGTTGACGTGCTATATGCGAATCGAGAGTTATGTATTAAAATAAATAAAGATGATTAATACCCAGATGTATCCTAATTAGTATAACTAGTCTAAATGAGTGATATTTTATTGGCCTATTTATTTAATATTGCGATAAAAATCAATATAATTTTTTTTTCTAGCTGTAATTATATTTTACAATAAATAAAAATTTTATATTTCATCCCCTGAACATATTTAATCAGCAAGCGGGATGTATGGACTAAAGCAGTTGATGGTTTTACAGACATGATACTTCAATGAACCGGACGTGAAATCATATTTCTTTTAGTATAATTATTTATCGCCTTCATCTGCACTTTTATAAAATTTCTAGATTAGTATTAATAAAATCACTAAAATTTATTTTTTTATTCCATTGTAATATTCCTTAAGGCTAAAATAGTGCACACTAAAAAGCTGAAGTATATAAAGTCGATTATCTAAAAAAAACTTAATTTGCTTTACATTTATATCAAGTATAATACCCATTTTAATTATTTTTTTCTTGTCAAGTTTGTATATCTTTATTATGTCTATTGGATATTACTATTTTTAACATTATATTTATCAAAATAGTTTGAAACTAATCTTTTTTAACTAATATACGAAAAATAATATACATACATATTTCTTAATTAGTATAAGTAAAATAAAATATTATTCTTTTTAAATTATATATACATAATTTGCCTATTTATTTATTTAAAAATGTAAATAAAAATCAATAAAAATATATAGTCATAATTTTTATTGTAAATCTTATTTTATTTTACAATTAATATATATGTATGTATATATATATTTAGAGGTTCATCTCCTGAATATGTTTTCATTATTATTACACTACATTAAAATTAAAAATAAATGAAGGGAATGACCCGGGAGGTATGGATAAATGGCGTTGATACTTTAGTGAACCATACACGAAATTAGTATAATTTATCGCTGTAATCTGTGTGTTTTAGTAAAAATTTTGAACCTTATATTTGCGACTAAATCAATCATATTTCATTTTTGTTTTATAGTAATATTTTTTAGGCCTAAAATACTAACATTCTAAAAATCTGAAACATAGATTAAATCCGTAAGAGTCGATTATCTACAAAATATTTTTTCACTTTATAATAAGTATAATACCCATTTAAAAATATGTTCTTTTCTGTCACTATTGTAAATCCCTTTTTTGTAAATTGTATATCACTATTTTTGCCATTTTATTTATAAAAATAGTTATGCAATAACCATTTTTTAATTTATATTTGAAAAACTAATACACCAACAAATTTAATAATTAGTATAAGTAGAATAAAATATTAATCTGTACAAATTATTGTAACTTACCTATTTATTTACTCAATAATGTAAATAAAAATCAATAAAAAAATATTGCTATACTTTTTCTTGTATATGGTATTTTATTTTACAATAAATATATATTTAAAAGTTTATTTCCTAAATATTTAATCAATATAATTACACTACGTTAAAATTGCCAAAAAACAAAATGAATGACGCGGGAGATATGGATAAAAGGTGTTGATGGTTGTATAGATATGATACTTTAGTGAAGCATACATGAAATTAATAAATTTATCATTTTAATCTAAGTTTTTAGTATAAGTAAAATAAAATAATAACCTGTTAAAATTATTTTTATTTATAGGTATAATATTTATTGTAAATGTTATTTAATTTTACAAAAAATATTTTTTTTAAATTAAAATAAATAAATAAAAAAATGAATGACGCAAGAGGTATGGATAAAAGGTGTTGATGTTTGTATAGATTTGATACTTTATCAAAATTAATGTAAATAATTTAAGTCAATTATCAAGAAAAGTTTTTTTAATTTGTTTTTAATTTATAATAATTATAATTCCCATTCAAAAAATATTTTCTTTCTTATCGTGTTTGTATATTTTTTTTTATTGTATAACACTATTTCTGACATTTTATTTAATAAAATTATTATGCAATGACTTTTACATATAATACATGAAAAACTAACACAGCAACATTTTTTTAATTAATGAAAGTAAAATAAAATATGAATCTGTTCAAATTATTGATATATAATTTTCATATTTATTTATTCAATAGTGTAAATAAAAATCTATAAAAAACATTGTAATTTTTAGTTGTGGTTATTGGACATTAATGATTATGAGATATCATATTTTAGTTTATTGCCGTTTATTTCGAAACAAATTTCGGCTTAATATTAAGAGCCAAATAAAAACACATTGCAATGAAATTTTATAAAATCTAAGAAAAGTGAAATCTGTAAGAGGTATGGATAAAAGACGATTTTGTCTCAATGCTTATTACGATAATAGAAAATGCTGCTTAAAATTAGCTTTGTTTGCCTTTTTTGCCATTTATTGGGCTTTTAAAAAATATTTTTTAGATACAAAATCATTTTAATTTAATTTTTATGACACATTTTTGGAAATGTAAACTATGTAAATATCAAACCAAGTTTTTAGATTATTTGTTTTTTTTTTATTTAAGAAAGAGGTCATTAAAAAATGGAAATCATAACTTTTTTTAAAAAGTTAAATACTGGAAATTAAAATATTTTCATTTATTTTATATAATATATAGGAGGTGGTTTTTTGTGACGATAATAACTCATATAATTTAATCAGATTTTTTTAACTATTTTCTTAAAAAATTAATCTTGTATTGATATTAACTAAATTTTTCAGCAATATTTTTTTAAAATCGACTATTAAAAAATAAATTAGGAAATTTAAAACTCTCATAAAATATTCTAGACAATTAGGAAAAAAAACTAAATATTTTTTTTATTATATATGAGATATACGGTTTTTGTCAATACGATACTTGCCATCAATTTAATATATTTACTATCAATAAAACTTTTCTTAAAAATGAGAATTGTATATGTAGAATAAAAAAGTAAATTGGAAATTAATTATATTTCTAAAATAATTATTTTATGATTTGCTATATTTTTTTTAAAATTGCAAATATTCTAAAAATGTTTATATAACTTTATCACAAAAAAATTCATAACCTATTTTTTAACTAAAAAAAATTTTAGATAAATATCTATATATAATTGATTAACGCGTTTTTATATACATATGTTGCACTGATTCTTGTGGTTTTTACTAGTAGGTATTTTTCATAATAATTCCTCAAACCTCAGAAGGTGATAAAAAGCAATGGTTTTAGAAATTTATTATAATTATAAATCAATTTGTTATAATTAATATAAATTATAATATGTCATTACATACATGTAGAAATTTATTATAATTATAAATCAATTTATTATAATTACAATAAATATCTAACGATCAATATTTATATTGTTTTAGTCAGTATAAATATTACACTATTAGTATTTATTTTAAAACTAGTTAATAGCTATATATATAATTATACATAATTATTTAAATATAATTGAACTAGTTTGGTTTGGCTTTAAAAATTAAATTATGAGTCTGCAACGCTGCTTTCAATGGCCAATTATATATATCATCACTTACACAGTATATCAGTGTATTTTCCACAAATAAATGTATCTTACGAGAATCGTCCTTTATGTCATTTAATATATAAATAATATTTATCCTAATTTTAAGCTTTAAGGCAGTCTCTAATAAATATGTTTTTTTTTATTAAAATCTAATAATTAAACTTTAAACCCTGCATAAATATTATTTTAATTTTACATTAAAAAATTCATCTCAAAAAACGTATAAACCTGTCACAGAATGATAATTACATAGAAAATGTTTAAAAAAAACACCTTAAGATCTATATGAAAATCATACTAGAATTATACAATTTTTGAGTAGATATATCATATTATAATCTTTACATTTAATGCAAATTTGCATACTTAACTGTTGTTTTAAAGTCCATGCTAATTAGGCACTACTTCATAAATAATACGCACAAGCTCAAAATTGTATAGGATTAGATGCAACGATTAGAGTAATTAATCTTGCTTTAAGACAATTTGGAAACAATGCGGGATATCCGATAAAGATATACCAAGCATCAGTTCATAAATATAAACCATGCGTATAAAATAGTTCTGTTTCATTCACACTGCAGTTACTATTTCGTCTGGTTACCGAAAGTTAACCCTTCACGGCACACGACCATAAAAAGTGTACTATCCCTCACCGCATCTCTTACAATCTGACCAGCGTTCTTTTTATAACGATCCCGTTTCAATTACACAACCGTGAAATTAATAACATTGAAAACGCTAACAATCCGGACGTTAGAAGTGACATTAGCGGCGATGCGATCGCCATTGACACGTGTCAGGCTATCTGACAGGACACGTGTCACATCACTCGGTGCCGCTGACGACTCTATTGTAATCTTTGTAGTCGACGCTCATAGACCGGCCCGTTTGCTACTTCATCAATCTACTCGACTGTGATAGAATTCGATCATGGAGCAAACACACACACAGACGGTTATGATAGTATACACATAAACGAGGCCGGATGTTGCTTATTGGTTGAGGAGTTGAAAAATATTCCCATTTTTCCAATTCCTACCAAAATTATGGCAGAGAAAATTTACTGAAGATTGTGAAACATCTATTGCTAGTTTTATTCATATATAATTTTCTTAAGACATTTTTCACTAGATATTATTATTTTTATTCCTCATCAATAATACGCACAAGAAAGTCAGGAAAATGATCCTGTGACCATTTTCATATCGCTCATAGGAATGCGTTAAATCGCTTCCCAACCAAACCATCCAGGCATTGTCTAAGAATACTTAAAAAGCCATTAGCATATTTCCACTGAAATCTGCACGCTTACAGGATGTGCGCCGAAAAAAAGGAAGATGAAACGATTGTACGCCCATACACGTATAAACGTATATACCTACGAAATATCGCAAAAGTATATTTATATTGCATAATAAATATGGCTGCCGCAAAATAAATAACGGCTTGCGTTAAAACTCGAAACGGCCACTAAATAATATAGTTTATGCGTGTAATTATTTTCATATATATATATTTTTTACGCGATAAAATCAAAGCGAGTACGTTCACGTGAATTATAACTGCTAAGAGAAAAATGGTCAAATTTTCACGTTTGTATACGTACAAAATATTATAATATTATTTTAAATAATAATCGTAAAACTTGCATACGCTATGAGACTGTTAATAGTCTGGTCGAAGTTATCTGATCAGTTAATTAATAAGAACGGGTTATAAAAAAACATAATTATTTACCGCGTTGTCTAGATTTGTGTATTATAATATAATAACACATGGAGTGATATGTTACTTTTTTTTCGTTATCCCGACAACAATTCGCACTTATCAGCTAAATTAAAGTTTAATTATTGTTCATTAGCATGTGTGCGTGTGTCTGGTTTTTGGCTTTAATATGTAATGACCGTCACAAACGTTAAAAGATACGATTTGATTATTATAACAACGAATTGTTAGACAATAGAGCTCCACGACGCTTTACCGAAAACGTATCTCTTTATCTAAAAAAATGGGTTTAATATATGCATATAAATTTATTTAAAATATTTTTTATCATGAAAACTTGATTAGAATGGCAATTAAAGTTAATCCCGGCGTGCATGCTTATCTAATGTTTGTTTGTAAGTCCGTCATTTCAGATTATTCTGAATTTTGTATATTTTTAACAAAGAATCGTATGTCGCTCGCATCTCTAATATAATTCACAACGTTTCTATTTTTTTATCTATCTTCAAAAAAAAATGAAAGAACATTCTACTGTAATTTTTTAGGTTAATGCAGTTTTTATAAGATAACATTATGTATTATTATTATAACAATTAATTAAATAACATTATAGTATACATTCAGTACAGTTTGCTTTTCAATTACATAATTTTTTATTTTTTGCGTTTAACGCTATTTAAATATGTATCCAAGTAACAAATAATTTATCGATTGTAAGATAGCTATTTTAATTTGAACTTCCTGAATCAAAATTAATAATCATAACACAAACTAAACCTCAAAGTTTAAGAACTGTATAATAAGTGGCGATTTGTTGTGATTATTTATTCGCAGAATATCATTAATTAATAATTTACACTGGCTTAACTACGATAAAAAATCAGAATAATTAATAAAAACAGCATATATGACAAACAGGTAGAAAATAGATTTATAGTGTAGGTTACAGTTTATTAAATTAGAACAGCCTTGATCTAAAGTTTCATTAGTTAATTTAACAGTTTTTTAATAACACTGATTATTTATCATCATATAAAATGAATTTTATTATCAAAATATGGGCAATAAATCTAAACATTCTAATAACAGAAAGATTAATAAAAAAAATCTTATTTCAAACCACTGATATTGGCAAATTTCATGATTTACAAAACCGATTCACATATATATGAGTAACTATTGATAAAAATTAACACTGAATACTTTTTTTTTAAATCAAAACCCAAATATTTCAATAGTAATAAGATTATAAATTAAATAATACAAATATATTTTTGAAGTCGAATATTTTTAGATAAACCAAAATAATCGATAATAGTGATCTAAGAAACAGGGAGAAAGCTTTTTTTTGGTACTGATGCTTAACGAAAAAACAAGATTTATATTTATATTATATCATGAAAGATTAGGAATATGGTAGTTTTTTTAAATATTAAAAATCTTCTAAATAAATAAAAATTATATCAATAAAGTAAGCAATGTTTTTTATACTTCGAAGTTTTGGAAATAAGTGTATATTAAAAGTAAAATAAAAATCAAAAATCTATGTAGAAAGCTTTAAAGTCATTCAGGAATAAAATAATTAATCGCTTCAAAATTAATACATATTTAAAAAAAATTAATCTTCACACATGGTGTTCCTTAAGTTATTATATCATATTAATTTAGTTGAAATAAAACTACACAAAAAAAATATTGTAAATCATTGGCATTATTGTAAAATTTAGTGTTTTGCAAATACTCGCTTATTTTAATTTCGCTTTTAATCACCCATACGTATTAACTGATTTTTTAGTAATATGCAATATAAAATGTATTTAAAACAATGTCTAAAAAAAATTACTAACAAAACTCGATTGTGCTTCGTTTATTCTTTTTTCTATATCTTCGTTCATATTTTTATTTTTAAATTATAGTTGCATTACCAACATTCACTAAAATCAATATTATTCTAACATAAATTATAATCCATTGAGCAAAAAAAAACATTAATAAAGAATTAATTTGACAATGGTTGGTTTATATCGTTAAACATGGTTTAGGGCCAACTTATTTGATTGTGATCTGTCAATATGTTACTTATTATTGATTAATAAAATATTGAATAGCAATTTTTTCAGTGTTTGACTTTTTTATTTAAAAAATAATAATTATCATATTGCTCCAGAATTTATTTTGCAATTAGCGTAAAAATAAAAAATGTATATTTAGTTCCTACAAAGGTTTGTATTGTAATGATTGACAAATTTTACTACAAAAACTGATCAAGATCAAATCAAAAACTGATTTTATTAAAATAATCAGGGGTGAAATTATACTCCCTTTTTACTAAACTATTTAAAAAAACAAGCTTCTGCTTATAAATATTGTTTTTCTAATTAAAATTGCAGCATTTCTAGCCAATATAAAACACATATTTATAAAATGCTGCGAGTGTGGAGAACAGAGTAGACTATTTTTGCCTAAACTTTATAACCTCAAAGTATTTTTAAAAGTGCGTTTTCGCTTTAAGCAAACAATCTAAAAGGCTGGTATGATCTATCGAATGATGTTTGTGTTGAATTTTTATAGTGTTTATATTTTTCCTGTTTTTAAATGCGAAGTGGTGCAAGCATATAGACGTTTAATCGATTATTTTAAATTTGTTTAATAAACCTGTTTTTAATATCGAAAAGTAAACTTTATTTTATAATGGACATTTTTTAAGCTTTCACCCAATTAAGTGTAACTGACTATTTGGATAACAATGCGACAGGTCAATCACCTGTCCGACTAAAAACGGATTACGAAACCAAAAGGGAGGACGCAAAAATCCATCTTGGGTTATCGAGTCAATATAAAAAATGGATAACCACTAATTTGTTTAATATAAATTTGCCATTAAAAATAATAAAATACATTAATGACATTTTTTTTGGTTTTATTGCATGTACTGCATAATGTACTACGTGAATAAAAACGTGCTGAAGTTGTTTCCTTTATTCATCACATATAAATTAAAGCTGGAAAATAAGCTCATAAAAGTGTTTGTTAAACATGTGTTAAAATAGCAGAACTTCTCGTCAACTAAAAAATTTTTCTATTCTGGGACACTGTTAGAAACGTACAGTACAACGACTGTTCCAAAAAATTGTTTTTGAACAATTAGACATTAACCTTAAAGATAAAGATAGTAGTAGGCGTCATTTTCAGTTGATAACGACCATTTGAATATGAATCAGTACTACGCACACCGATTTCAGAGCTTGTTAGTAATCCATTACTTTTAAAGCCAATTCAAATAGCTAAATAATATTTTTTAATAAGTTTGTTTTATACCTATTTGATCGCATAATATATCTATTTAATTAAATTAAATTAGGAATATAGTGAATTAGTAGCCTTATAGATTACTCCAATATGTCACGATGGAAAATATTAATAATAGTTGAAAAAATAAAAATATTATAAAATACTAGAATAAAATGATACGGATCAGATCTGCTTCTTGTAGCTGATATTAAATAGATTAATGTACAATACCAGCGCATTAAGGAGTCGGATGGATACAGCCATCGGCGAGTTGGCTAGTGCTGATGTCCTGGTTCTAACGGGCATCAGAAGAGGACGCGATTGAAAACTCTTTGAGATGTTCTTGAACCCAAGAGTGGAATATTTTGAAAATATTTGGATTGTCAACAACACCCTTTGTTACGTTGAAGAAATCCTAAGCTACAAGACTTAAATGAATCATATCCCAACGCTTCTAAAATAAGGCGTTGGGTTTCAAGAACGGACAATAACTAAATATACTCATGAACCTTTTCTGAACACTTTTGATAAAGGAGTATTTGGTTAATTAAAGATTTAAAATTATAGATCCTAAATCAATAGTTCCCTGTCATAGTAGAGACGAATAACAGAATCTTGGAATATATCTCACAGACGTCGTTTACGTGTAGAGAGACCTCTCAAAAAAATTCTGAGATCTGTAATTGAAGTTTCTCTTGGCAAACCGTGACTTGTGAGCCGCATGCGGCTCTTGAGGTGTGCGTGTGCGGCAATTTTTTTTTGCCAAATTCACCAAAAAAAATGTTTGTAATAGACTTATTTTATTAATAAATGAAAGTTTATATTATGTATTTAAAAATATTAAAAACTTTAGCATATCTAGCAAAAAATACAAAGAAAAACGGAAGATGAACATCGTGAATTTAAAAAGGAATGAACTGATACTTTGATGTTTATCTAAAACATGATAGCCTACCGGCCTGTCTCATTTGTAAAAAAAATTGACACATAACAAGAAATTAAATTTGAATAGACAACTCGCAACAAAACACGGCTCATTTGCAAGCGCGTATGCTATCGAAACAATAAAGAAAGCAGTTGGAAAACTTTAGAATAGTATTGCAAAATCAAGCTCTTTAATTAATCACTCGATGGAATCTTTCAATAATGTTGATTCATCAAGCTTTATCGTGAGTTAAGAAATCGCTAAGAGGATAAAACCATTCGCAGATAGCAGGTATATGAAAAATTTTATAAATGCATCTGAAAAACTTTTTTTGGGTTTCAAAAACAAAGCAGAAATTCAAAAAAAAAAATTAAGAACTAACTATCAATTAATTCCCTTTTAATCGGCATCAGATCAGATCCTAAGGAATAACTTATGAGATTATTGCCATTTTATGGCGATACATGCGGTACACTAATTCATTGAATACATAGAAAAAAATCATCTTCCATTAAATAAAATTGTATCAGTTGCAACTGATGGTACAAAAAGGATGTAAAGTGTATGTAAAAAATATTTTGTCCTAATTTTAAAAGGAAACAATAATTATACAATACTAACGTTTTATTGTATGATTCGCCAAGAAGTAATTTGTGCACAGACATTTCCATAAAAAATTGTAAAAGTTATGGAATTGGTAATTAACATTATCAACAGCATTGTGGTAAAAACGCTCCAGCATCGTCAATTTAAAGAGGTTTTAAATTAAATAGATAGTGAAAATCAATAGCCTTTTGCCTGAACGAAATTTAAATAATCCTCCAAAAAAACAATGTTAAAATATTTAAAATTTACAAAAGATTAGTGGTAGCCAAAATATAATTTATAGTAGATATCACATCGTCTAAATTACAAGAAAAATAAAACACTACGTTTTCAATGCTCAAAGAAGTAATCGTATTTAAAAATAAATTTTTACTTTTTCCTGAAGAAGGGATCGTTAATTCATTTAAAATGAATATATAAATATCGTTAAAAAAGCAATGTCTTAAAGCACTGATTATTTTAGAACAGAAATTTTAAATATGAGAGAATATTAATGTGAAAATATCAATAATTTAAAAATATTAAACGAATTCGCTCATTACTAAAGTCAATAAATAGAGCTTCAAACTTGCACAGAGCTTCAAAATTGCAGGTTTTGCCAATAAAACTGATGAAATGAGAAAAATGCAATCTATGTGGAACGTGAATTAACACAAGTGGAACGCTTTAAGAGATCTACAGTAGGTAGTTTCTATGACTTATAATCAGGGCTGTGGAGTCGGAGTCGAAGTCGGAGTTGGAGTCGTGGTGTTTTGGCCGGAGTTGGAGTCGGAGTCGGAGTCGTGAAAAATGAGCGATTCCGAGCATTTTTTTAAACTATGAAATTTATGAATTTTTAATTGCGTAATAATGAATGTGTATAGCGTATGAATATTAAACGTATAGAAAAACACCAAAAATACCTGATAAAATTAAACTTTTTTTCGGTCGAGTCGGAGTCGGAGTGGAGTCGTGTTGTTGGTAAATATCGGAATCGGAGTCGGAGTCGTGCTTTTTTTAACGACTCCACAGCCCTGCTTATAATACTTGGAATAGCCTTTTAAACTCATATGACCAGTTGAAAAAAAGTAAAAAAATCGATGAGTTTAAAGTCGTGTTTAAAATTAAAAACTATAAGTTACATACCAATCATACAGATGCAAGAATACTGTACACATTTTAAGGAATGCGTAAAAAATATGTATGATTCATATTCCATAAAAAATAATATATATTCTTAATTTAAAAAAAAAAAATATATTGAATAAGTTTTACTTAAGAAAATTTTTCATCAAATAATTAAATAATTATGTTTAAAAATTTTGTAGATAATTTAAATAATGAATTAAGCATAATAGAAACATGGTTAAAAAACAATTAACTAAACTAAATGTATGCTTATTAATTATAAAAATATGTTGGGTAATAATATAAAAATGGTTAGTCAACTCTTTTAAAGAAATAGTTAATAATTTAAAATATTTAGGAGTAATTGTAAAAATAAATTTTAAAGCACATTGTAATTACATAGTAGTAAAATAGGTTTATTATCCAGAATGAAAAATACGTTAAGTAGAAACACAAAAATATTAATTTACAATAATATTATATCGACTCATTTAATTTATTGTGCAACAATATTCGATATGTTCAACAAATTATATTAAATAATGCTGCAAAAATTAAAAAATAGGGCAATGAGAGAAATTTTAAATAAAAAAAGATTTGCTAGTTGTAGAAGTATGATAGTTAGATTGGAATGGTTAAATGTTCAAGAAATATTGAAAGAGTTATTAGTCGGAGACGTAACGGATTCCGTCCTTATATTTTATATTTATAAATGTTCATTTCAATTAATTCCAACGTAAAATATCCACTGTTCTTAGAAATTTTCTAACAATTTAAAACAGCCCCTTTATGCTTTAAGCACATACGATTTTAATAAGTAATAACATAAAAATTAATGACGAATTAAAATATGATATTTACTTAAACTGAAATGCTACTTTTTTTTAGATTACTCCAAATAAATAATATAATTAAATATTTTATAATGAATAATTTGTTTTATACTATATACTTAATAATTTAAATCGCTAACATAGATTTTTAAGTTTCAGTTTTTTATATACTATTTTTGAAAAAATAAAACTTTCTGTTGTAAAAAATTGCGATAATTCTGCCTCCTAAATTTGTATGCTACATAAATTTGTATGAATTTTTTATCTCATGTTATGAATTACACAAAATATACAATATTTAAAAAAACGCTATTTTATTATAAAAATAAATAAAAAAAACACTCATTTATAAATTATCATGTACAATTTGTTACAAACTTATTTTTGAGTTGGACCTCGCACCCGATTTTTGCCTTGGGTCCCGCAATAATTAACGCCAGCCCTAACTAGAAAAAAATATTTTTATCGCACTCTAAAGTGCGCCAAAAAATTAATCCTTCACAACAGAAAGCGGTCTACACAACTATAAGACAAAATGGAGAAATATGGAATTAAACCATTTTAAGTGCTCTGCGCTCATTCAAATCTGGCGAAACCATTACAGCTGAGACTCATAGCAAAGTAATCGACATAATGCACAAAGAACTATGATTTCTAATCCCTGCACTAATCAATCAAAAAGGCCCTATTCTCCTGCACGACAATGCGCAGCTATGAAATATTGCATCATCCACCATATTCATCAGATATTTCGCCAACATATTATCAGTTGCATAAACATTTCGACAACTTCTTATTGAATAAGGTTTTACTACTTTACAGTTTTGTAAAATAGTAAATTTTGGTTTAACGTGCATTTTTTATTTTTAAAAGTCATCAAGCATTCAGTGCATATTCCACCGCAGCATCCGGAGATGCGTCCGTCTGGTGCGCGTGCAACGTGTGTCCCCCAACAATGCGAGCGCAGGTGTGCGAGAGTGTGCGAGCCGCCCGCCAGCCTCCTCCCCCCACCGGCCGCCCACTCTCTCCGCTCTCCCGCCGCCGCCCGCAAAAAATCGTTAAAGGGGCGTGGTGCCCCGCCACGTACAACGCCATTTTGGAAAAAATACGTACGCGAGGAAATGTAAGTGCACGGCGGCCATCTGTGCGAGCGATAGCCGCCGCAGCGCAGCGGATGCCTATCCCATTGTGTGCTATAGATACATACTACCCATATGAACGCAACGTGCAAATATTATGATATTTGATTAATGGTCAATAAATAAGTTTTGTTGAAAAAACTCATTAGATACAACATTCTAAGGTCCTCACTTTCACATCTTAATAAAAAGAGATTTAAACTTTTCGTTTATATTTAAAACCACAACTAATTATTACTCACTCACATTGCTCGACAATGGCTAGACGAACCAGTGCGCAAAAAACGTGTTAACTGCAACAGTAGCTTAAAATAGTCGCCGCATTTGGAGCATGTAAAAAGATCTAAAACCTATTAGAAATCACCGACAAAATAGTAGTTGACTTTAAGTACTGTATTAAAATTAATTTCCTACACAAATATGCTCAAGATTTTAACGATTATAATTGTTATATTTTAAATAAAATATACAAGAAAAAACTCAAAGTAAAAGAAGAGACCAAGGATTAAGTACTACTTTAAATACATTTTGCTAAAGGTCTAGAACTGTTAAAAATTTTAAAAGAAAGCAATATGCTATTTGCCATATTGTCTATCTATGTAACCAGCAAGACCAGTGTTAAAAAATGACGATTAATACCTGAAAGACCTGGTATTCCAATTTTTTTTATCAAAATAAGTGATCATTATACAAATATAATTTCAATCGATATCACAGATTAGGTTTTCTCAGATTTATTTTTACAATAAAAAATAGACAAAAAAAACCGTAAATTTTTTAAACTTTAAAGTTGAAATAGCGTAATCTGTAAGGTCTAGACTAGTAACCCAGAGGCCACGGACTCAGACATCTGCAGCAGATTCGAATTTTTGTTATTAAAAATGACGTCTTTTAATTGTAAATTAAAATACATATATTAATTTAAAATCAACTATATAGATTTCATTAAATCACCAAGTTGGTACTAATTTACCCCGCTATAACGCATTGGGCTTACGCCTGTTAGGCTACAACGGAAGATTTAAAAATCATGTATTTATAATAATTGAAAATTAATTGTTGCTGTATACTCATATATGCTATATATTTGTGTATATTTTAAAAAATATTAGAAAACTATGTATTAATTAGTAAAAGCATCGATTTTTCCAATAGCTTTAAATTAAATAAAAAATACTTCCATTATAGATATCGCCAAAATTTATATATATTTTGCTACCTCACAATTATATCTAAATGAAAAAAACAATTTTTCATGAAAATTCCTATTTTTATTGCGAAATATATTAAAATTAAAATGAAATTATTAAAAATTAAAACTATCGATATTAACAGAACTTTAACTCTTAGCCTTTTGCATGTAGTTGATATGTATTAGGCTAGTTTTGCAGTACTCCATAATATTGAATGACTTCCTAATATATGTAGAACGTTAAAATAATAAACAATAAATTCGATTTAAATTAGACAAACACAAACGAAAAACTTAAATTTCAATAAAACTATAAATTATATATATTTTATTTCAAATTACGATGTATACCTTTAACTTTGGATCAATGATTTTTTAGTTGCCAAATTAATCTAATTATATAATAATGTATGACAGTCATAATGTGCTTAAATTTATTTACAGTATAAAAATATATATAATAATCAACACCACTATATAATACATTCCCATTTCTTGATAAAATACTCGTCAGTTATTACAATAATAATCTAAATAATAAAAAAATCCCGACGATGATCGCACGTAAATTACAACGCACTGAATAAACGGACGTTCAATAGCGTCCTTTGTAATACGGGCACTTGGAATTTTCCTAGAGCAGCGTCTCGTTCCTCTGTCTCTGTCTAGCGCATTGTCCGGGTTTTCCTCTCCGAGCGCTCCGTCTCTTTTTGTCGCGCAGACGAGCGGCGGGTCGCACTTTTACATTATCATTTGCGGGAGTTAACTGGCTTATCTGATTGGCGGCCTCTCGGCGGCCCTTCGGGCCCTCCCGCGGCCCTTCGGACGCTTTCCCCGAGTCTGAGGATACCCTCGAGCGTTGTGTGCCGACTGCACTGCATAACGCGATAATCCGACGTGCACAAATTATTTGCAACATGTTATTATAAAAATTCTGTAACTCCTAAAGTTGTATGTCAAACCATAATTTTTTTTAATTTTCATCATGTCTCATTATATATTATATGTATATACTATATACATATTTATCACATCGTATGATTCAAAATATTTTTTTATTACTCATAGTATCTGTCAGACCAATGTATCTTTAACGTTATTCATAATCAGGCCTGCCGATAGGGGGTGGGGGGTAGGGGACAAATTCCCGGGGCATATTCTCCTTGAGAGGCTTAACTATGGAAAAAATCACAGCAAGAATATATTAAAAAAAAGTAAAAACCGACCTCAAATAATGAATCTGAACTAAACTACAGTTGTTTGTGATGTACCTATATACTGATGTGTTTCAGGTATTAGATCTTTTAGCCCTTTTTTAAACATATTATACAATAAATAAAAGGAGCGGAACATTGCCTTCAAAAGCACCCACTTTCTAGGTAATACTCTCACAATAAACATTATTCAAAGAGACAGATTGTAGTTCTTTGACGCGGTTCCGCTTGTGGTAAAGTTTGTTAGCAAATTATTGTTGACTTTATAGCCTTTTGAATGTTTAAAAAATATTAGACATGAGAGAAAATATTCAACGAATGTAAATTAGTAGCAGTCAATTTAGGTATTCGATCTGAAAATGTAGATCGAATACTTAAGGAAGAAGCAAATAAATAACGAAAAATAAACAACAGCACCAGCTGAATTATATAAATATAATGTTTTTATATATTGTATTATCGGTAATTTGACAACTAGATTTGCAGCAAAATAAATAAATAATACATTCAGTTTCATGTGCTTGTTCCCAAAATAAAATCTAGAAAAAACAGTCTTGAATCTCAGTATAATCATAACATTTCAGTATAATCATATCGGAATACATTTTCACCAGTAGATATATAAGTGAAAATATAAATTATCTGGCAGCTTCTAGTAAAAATATATGTTTTTACAACTTTTCAATAAATATATATTTTCATATTATTTATTTATTTAAGACATCCGATGTACAAAATGTTACAGCGAATGTGTATTTTTCGGTAAAGTTATATTTTCACTAGCTAAGTCCAAATACATTTTTCCCAGTAGATATATATTTCTACTGGCAAAAATATGATTTAACTGATAGGCGCTAATATGCTACTCTAAAATGTCTATGAAACTCAATTTAACAGTTGCGAAATTTGCTGTTCAAATCCATACCTAACCTAAAACTAATTATAGTTTTAGAACTTTCATAAGGTCAAGTCCAAGATACAAACTAAGCCAACTCATCTCTCAGACGAAAATAAGCAGAAGAATTAATACAGACAGACATCGCATCTCACATATTGCTGCACAGATTTTCTGCATTTCGATATTACACTATGTTTTAAAAATATGATAGTTATCCTTACCGATATTAGTATGAATTTATAATATAAAAAGGCTGATTAAATTATTTCAAACCAAATTTTAGTCAATAGGAGAGCGCAAAAACAATTATCGCTTTTCAGAAAGCAAAAATTCACGTCAAAAGCAATAAAATCGTGTCGGCGTCGTCGTAGTGTGAACGCTCGGTAACGAGCGTTCCCACGGCGACGGCAACGAATTAAGTTTGAAAGTCTATGATATGGATAGTCAATAATCTTTCAGAGCTTACAGTTAAAATATAAGAGACAAATGTTATATTTTTTATTACAAATATATAATCACCATTACTTGAGATTTTTCCTGCAGCATAATGGCCATTACACAAACAATAATTAAAAAAACAGTTATGGTGCAAACCTAAAATAAATGAGCACCATTTCACATATAGCCTAAAACATTCTTGTGCTTGGCAAACTTGTAGAGAAACTGTATGGTACGTGAAAGAGGGGCGTTCTCAAGCGCTGACGTCCTGGCCGCAACATGCAAGAATTAGGAACACGATCACAACTCTCTAGTGCATTCAAATCTCGCAGCCGAAAGTCACTGAGCATTGACGGACTATCAACACTGCCCCTTAGCAAATTTAAACAGTGCTTCATTGATTAGACGCTATGCCAAAAATGTAATAGATTGTATCGCAATATATTTTAGAAATTTTAGTAAAATTTTCTCCGACAGCAATAAGTATTTTGCTGCACAAGAAATCCAGACAATAAAGCCGTAATTGAGGATGCTTTGAACCATCATATAGTATATTATACAAAACGCGAATCGGCAATAAATTGATTTCCTTTAGTTCCTAACCTTCGTCATGATAATAAACAATAAATAAGTCACTTATTTTAAATTTTAACATCAAATAAAATATTAAGAAAATAGAAGGAAAAAGTTTAAAAACTGCGTAAAAACTAATAGTGAATATATAAATTATTGCTAAAACATAATATCAAAACAAAGGTTGATTCATTAATCGTGTTTTATAAATAATTAAATCTAACGATATCATGAAAATTGCCGAAACAAAAAAGAAACATACACAATTTTTTGTTTATAAAATTAAATGTACCAGTAATTTATGAGATAAATCAACGTCCACAAAATATAAATAATTTGTATCATGTTAAGATTTTCTTTGTTAATAGCAATAAAAAAAAGAATAAGCTCTACATACTTATTTATTGTTTTTTTCTCCCAGAACAAATGTTAATTAATTCTATGAATTTGGATCTCCAATTATTCGTTATCTGTATAATATTTTAATTTGGACGGAACGATTCAGGCTAATTATACATTTGCATATTTCCAGTTGTTGATTAGATGGTAAATGAATAACAATACAAAAAAATCTGTTTAAATCAACAACTACATGTCAAAAAAATCAGTGATTAATTTTTATATCATATTTTTAGAAGAAAAATAGGATTCAAAAAGCTGCTATTGTGTTCTCTTATATAGTATGTATTATAAATACCAATACTGTATATTTTCAATAATTTAAGAAAAAATCAGTAAAAGCCTTTTTACTTGAAAATTTACTATTCAACTACAATAAATAAGTTTTAAATAAAATTCTCTGATATTGCCAAATATATTCATATTTGTTACTTCTAAATTTATTTAAACATTAAAGTATCTAAATATTTTAATACACAATTTCTTGTTTATATAACAAGAACTATCGATAACAACAGATAAAACCAAAAATTCATTCAAAAAATAAATGGTTTCGATTATTTTCAATTTTTGTATATTTACTAAACTTTTTGCTAAAACTTAAATACAAAAATCGCGAAAACAACCAGTGGCTTTATGAAAATAACCAAAATCTATAAAGCAAAAGGTTTGTTTGTCCCAAAAAAAATTTACGGCTGGACTGCATTACACTTTGGAAGTTTTTACATTCCAGAAGAATTTAAAAATATATTTTTATTAAAAAAAATATTTAATTTACAATCAAAAAGTGTCTCAGATATATTTTTAACGACACCTTATATTATAGTACTATTAAACAATTAGTACACAATAATATTAATTATAAAACATAAAATGAGGCTCTAAAAGATCCACAGATCACAAAGGCTTTACACTTCTTTAAGGCTTCTCACTTTAATATTTCATTATTAAATTATTTAAATTCATACAATAATGAATATATTTATTCAAATAAATATAACACAATATATCTGCAACAATTCTAAGCAGCAAAAGCCTTTGCTTTTCCCGTTGCGTTGGGGGGGTGCTTAGAATGCCCCTAACCACCCACTTCTACATATTTGGCTTACAGCATGCCCGCCCGTTATTTATGTGACGTCGCATAAATCTCTCTCAGCCGCCGTGGGGGTGGCGAAACCCCCAACCCTTAGCCGCCCACCAACAAACCTGACACTATCTGCAAGGCCGAATCTTAGCGCGGGATATTTTCTTTATGCTCCAGACAGCGGAGCCAGCATGAATACGACTTTTCGATTAAAATGCGATCAAAGTCTCTCTCACACACAATTTGGGCTTTCGCGCGAAAGAATGCCTAGTCCGTGCCCGGTGACGATTACAATGCGAGATGACGATCGATAGCCCAATGTTTGTGTTATTTTAATATGATTTACAATATACTATAAAAAAAGCATAAAGATTTAATCCTTATAAATCTACAAATAACTACTAACGACATATAATTAAATACAGTTAGCAATATCTGACTACATGACGCAAAACAACGAAACGCCTATTTTTTTACAACACGTACAATTCAACCATTCTTTAAATATTTTTTTTATGAGCTATGCCACCTATTTAGGGTTCTCAACTATTCGTGATTTTAACTATTCGAATATAGAATAAAAAAAATAATAAGGTAATAATTATTTTCTCGGTTTTTACCGATATTATTGTATAAAGCCAATTAGTGCAAAAAATCAATTAATTGCCTGTTAAATATTATATAGTTTGTTAATAATAATAATTTTAATTAATCATTAATTACTTTCATAATCGTTGAGATTTTTGAATTTTATAAAATAAACATAAAAGAACCTTATTTTCTCAAGAAATAAAAAAAATCACATATAGCTAGTATGACATTTATGAAATAATCAGAGGTCTAAATATGTATTATATTGTTGAATATTTTACGTATATTATTTTAAATATATATACAAATAATTTATTCCAGAGGTTGTATTTTGTTTATTTTCAAGAGTAGGGGGACAGAATTGTAATTTTCAAGCTTACATAATTACTTTTTGAGGTATACACAACAAGCACGTGTTTACACCAAACTTCTTGGAACCAGAGTATACTAAACAAAAAATTGTGAATTTCTGATGGAAAATCTGTGTCATATTTTGTTCTGAGAAACCCCTTACTCTGCTAGAAGCCAAATACTTTCTATCGGAATACATCAGCATCTGAAACTTTCGCCAGATATCGTCCAATTTTCATGAACCATATTATTTAAAATGAGCTTGAAAAGGAAGCAAGCAGTCGGTTTCCACTTTCGTCCGAAATCCAAGAGTTCAAAACTTGATATTCTGAGACAATCTAGAGAATTTCTGCGACAATGCAGAAAAGACTACAGAAGCAACGTGATTTTATTGAACAAATCGTATATAATTTCAAAACAATTATAAATAAATATTTAATGAATAAATTATGCCGAAACAATAATGAGAAAATAATAATAATTTATAAATTAATAATTTTGTATTTTATATAATGTAATTTATTTATTAGTAAACAAATAAATCATGAATAGAAAGTAATACAATTAAATTATTGAGCTAACTTACGTTTCAAATATATTAGGTAACCCCGAAATATTTTTTATCAAATTTAAGTTAGTAAGTATTTTTTGCTAAATTTGTGTTTGTGCACATTTTGAAAACAAAAAAAAATTGGGCCGCAAAGTTCACAATAACAAAACAATTAAATAAATACAGATACTAAAAACATTTGTAAAGTAGTAGGTGATTAATTAGATATCCGTTAATGGCAAAATGCTTTTAAAAATTTCGAACAATATAAAGAAAAGTGGTGGATATGGGAGACCAAAAAAGATAGAAGATGCTATCCTGGCTGCAGAAATAGGAGCAAATCCTACTCAAGCTACCCATCAGCTGGCCGAAAGACTAAGCAAGTTCGATTTAACAGTGCATAGACACATTTAAAATATTCGGAAGGCTTGGAGGCAATGTGTATGCGTTCCAAAAAACAAGTCGGCGCGTATCTGCATATCCAAGGAGCGTCTGTATCTTGAAGCTGAGCAGCCTTTTCTCGATAATTTGTTAGCTAGATTATATAAAATATCAAGTAGCAAAACCTACCTCGAAGCCCAAGCTCACTATAAAAGATGTATTTTGTGTATATGGTGAGATTGCTAAGGGACTGTTCATTACGAAACTCTTAAAATGACACATTAGGTTTGAAATATTGCGAGTTTAAAAAATGTATTCACACTATTTTCAGCTAGTTACTAACATACACACCTTTTCACGAATTAAATCCTAAAGTACATGTTATAATAATGCGTAAAAAAATACAACATCAAATGACTAACATTAAATTTTACTTCAAACTGTATTTCACTGTTTAATTATCAAAATTATATTATTTATAAATGTATCTGGTCTGATCTGATTCGGTTTAAATTGCCAATTCTTCATATTAAACTCACTTTTAATTTATATATAATTTTTAATCAAACCCATCCTTTATTTTTTTTTTACACGAATGTCGCCGTACCTAAATTTTCACGGGTATTTCATTAGGCCAAAAGGCTGGGGGTGCGGAAGCGAAAAATTTTCACGTAAAAATAAATAACCAAACTTATTCCACAGTCATATTCCTCGGGTTATATACATTATTTTTTTACGAACAAAACGTAGATGAGTCCCGGGACCCACGTACCGCAAAGTTTCCTCCACTTTTTGATATATAGCCTCGGGGCCGACGTAACGTATTGCTCTCCAGGGGAAAAGATACTTTCGCATCGGGAAAAATGCCGAGAAAAATCTTTAGCCTCTCTTGTTTTTGTTTAAGCGTACCCTTTGATATTACATTAGGATTTGTGTGTATGTAAAAAAAATACGAACACATAGGATATATGTATAATAAGCACGAGAGAGCGCGAAAGCTCGAATTTGCTAAGGACGATCTGATAGGAGCTTTATTTATCAGACCAATGCACATTAATTAATACGATGATTTGCATTCGAGTAATTCTAGTTGGCTATTATACAGATACGAAGGCACGAAGACAATGGACAGAGACACCAGGATGGGGCAGGTAACTATGTATGTCATTGCCTTATCAGGGGCCCATAACATTTTATTAAATAATTGCAATCATACTTAAATTACACCATTGACATCTAACTAATAATATTTATATTTGAAATATATTTTCTAAATATTCTTTATGGTATCAAATACTTGTGCTTTTGCATTTTTTAAATTGTTATAATATTAAGATTTTAATTTATAAATATTGTATAATCTAGATTGAATTAAAAATCATTTTATTTTGATTAAATTTAAAATTTGAAAATTAATGGTTTACGATTCCTTCTTATTCAAATTCTAATCAACATCATTACGTAAACTATGTCGTACTTTAATCAAATCATATCAGAACTATCTTAATTATGTATTTATTAACATAATTTGGTATAAAAGATTTTTTAAATATATATTATAATTATGAATACATAAATTAAAATTTAATTTATTTTAATCTATTCAAGTGTAGTTTATAAAAAATCGTTCAAATTTGACGTTTTTTAAAAGATATAATAATTAAAATATTCAGCAGATAATTAAAATGTCGAGATACAATTAGACTTCAGCTTTTATTTTATTTAAACAAAATGGAAGTAAAACGCTCAAGATTATTTTGCTGTGCCAACAATTATATCTCGATAACTCATCTGAAAAGTTGGCAAAAAAAATAAGTTACCCGGTAAGTGGCCTTTTTACCGTCAATTTAAATTACAATATATTCTTAATTAACATATTTTTTTAAAAGGAAATAATAATAAAATAGTATATTTTATAATATTAGTAATATATATAAAAATCCAATTTCTATCGATCAAATAAAATTTAACTGAATCACTCACAAGTTATTCTTGTACAATTTGATCTATCGCATGTTATGTGACGAGATGAAAAATAAAAACGAAAAAAAGACACCCTCGCCTTTGCGAAAGCGTTACGACCCGCCATTTTGCTTTCACCGCGGCCGTAAAAACGAAGAGAAGGCGGCAGTTTTATGCGCCTTTAAAATATAGAGGACGTAAAAATTTTATTGTCACTGACATGCTCCGAATTTCGCATACTCTCTCATACGCGAAACCCATTTTCGTGTAAAATTAAAAGGTCGTAAATTGTTCCAGACAATTGGCGTTAGCGCAAAACAAATTTCGTAAACGCCATATAAAGTTAAGCGTATGTACCTATGTTAAATTATAAATACGGCGTGCTATACGTGTGTGTATGTTTGTAACCTATTGTGTGAGAGCTTTCGCGAATTTGTGTATGTAGGGGATGTAAAGCGAAAATTTTCCGATTGGTGACGGCGGCACAAAGGGCTCATTTCGAAAGGGTCCTTTGAAGACAACATTACAAAGAGTCGATGAATGATGTTTGTTTTTTGAAACGAGAGCTTTGTGTTTGCCTCAGCCAGCGAGCCGACTTGCCAACTTTCCGTACGTTGCGAAAGGCATGTGCGAAAAGTTTAATATTGCTTATCTTGTAATGTGTGCTCACGTAAACATGGTATGTTAAGGGTGACATGATAATTTGACGATTAATATGTACGTTTGTATGTTATATAAATGATTGTATTATTATACATTAACACAATTATTTTTTGATGTAATAATATACAAGCTAATGAATGTACCCGTTTACATTATACATACATATATATTCTATTCAATTAAAATTTTAATTTAAATGACCAATTTATATATTTTTAATATTTTCTTAAATGTATTACTATTTTATTTATAGATTTAATTAATTTCTTTCTACATTGGTATGTATAGATATTCTAGTTCATCAAACTATTTTCACTGTCAAAAATTTAATTTCAAAGTAGGCAAAGTCTACAAGAACATACCAATGAAAATCGTTAACGACTATGCTACTTTGCAGCAGCCAATAATCTAGTAATTAGTAGCATATGCTTCTCACATATGAAAATACATAAAGGTAATAGGAAAATACCGGGTAGCTCACTATGCAAGTAAATAGATCATGTACTGATATCTAAAAGAAGAGCAAATTTCTAACAAAATGTCAAAACATATAAAAGAGCAAATGCCGATGTAGACCATTACTTGGTAAAAGTGAAATTCAAAGAGAAGATATCTATCATTCAACAAAAAGATAGACAAAAGAGTAAAATGTGGTAAACCGAACAACTAAAAGATAAAGACACGATGAAGAACTACTAAAATACGCTGGGAAAAAAATTTAATTAATGAAACGGAAGACATCAATACAACCTAAGAAGCAATTAAAGAAAGCATAGTAACAAGCACAAAAGAGACCATTGAAACATATAAACACAAAATAAATAAGAAACGGTTTGATAAAGAATTCAGAGCCCATATCGCTGAGAAAAACGAAGCAAGAAAGAGAAGCCTACAGAAAAATACAAGAAACAACACATAAATATACAAAAAAAATTGTACAGAAAAAATAACTGAAATAATGAAAGATAAGCTGCGAATAATGAAAAAAAGACAAAACATCTAACACGAGAAGTTTCTATAAAGTTTCAGAGATCGAACAAACTCTTTCCAACCACGGCTCAATGCCTGCAAAAATTAGAAAGGAAAAATCATAGGAAGATGGTACGAGTTCTTGGCAGAGTTGAACATTGATGATTCCACAATTGAAGAAGTAATTTTAGTTATAAAAAGCTTAAAAAATCACAAATCACAAGAGCTAGACAAAATTACTGGGGAGCCGTTTTAGTATGGCGACGATGCTCTTTTTAGAAAAATACATAAAGTAAAATTTAATGCCTGAAAAAATGAAATTTTACTAGAAGACTGGAAGACCCTTTCTTGCGGTAGTGAAAATAATGAAGTATTTTAATGGACAAGGCTAAAACAAAACACCAGTTGTAGCTCCGTTGGAGAAGAAAAATAGTTACGAATTAAGTAATTATTTTAAAAGAACATATATGTACAAAAATCTTAAATAATGAAATTATCAATGCTGAAAAGTATGTATTGCCAGTACAATAATTAATTTATTGTTATTATCGTCGTACCCAATGTTAAATTAATCGTATACGTAATATTATATATGCACTGCTGTCATAAGATTAGGTTAAATTTGCATACAACGGTGGAAGCATAAGTTGCTCGTTGTAATCAGATAAATAATCCATTACACTATGACTCGTGATTTTGGTAATAAATCTGAGTATTCTACGACAGTGAGCGTACACGGTGATAGGTTTGTGATTAGAAAACGCGTTTCTTTCAAATTTGTGATTTATGTTATATAAAATAAAACACTTTCGACTTCGCTACGCATAGGTTAACACTGATAATATGCATATGCGATTATTATCTTTGGTAACCATATAATTTAATTATTCTTTACCTGATGCTATTTTTTTATTTAGAAAACACACAATGCATGAAAAATAAATTAATATCAATTAATATTATATCTATCTATATAAATTATTAATATGCAATTTTGTAATAAACCATTACAATAATGAAGCTATTCCATTTTCTCACTTGCCCTTAAATATAGATGTTTTGGATGTTCTGCATATGTATTTTATAATAATTTTATCACATTTAATGACTTTCTTTAACACTTTATTTGCATAGCAAATGTATTGCATATAGGATTTAGGGCAGATTATATCGAATATGTAAATCGCTCGAGATAAGACAAAATATTTCCTTTATATTTGATAAACGGGATCTTTATCCTCATTATATAATGTATGCGTTTAATGATTTTACATCAACCATGTTCTACTGCTTATATGCTTATAGATCAACAAAATAATATGATTGCATGTTTTTTTTTTATTTAAATTATTTTCAGACGTATGTCCCGATCTCTTTCATAATTTATGGAAGGCGTGCTTTTTTTTAGCAATGAAATGATCTCAGGAGAAAACCATCTAGGATATGCCACGTCAGACAGCTTTGAGTAAAGTACTGATCGATTTCATAATAGAGAACCTTATAAAAAGCCATTAGAGAAGATTTAACATCAAGCAACTCGCCCATTTGATTCCAATCCATACCTAAAAGTAAATTATTTAATAAATAAAAATCTAAATAATTTCCAAACTACCATCCGCACACATTCCTAACGCTTACGCGTTCCTCGTCATCCGTAATTATGCTATTTTTACTTACATTTAGCGCCGGGTAATAATTATTTTCCAGTATTAATCTGAATTCACTCTCAATTACTTGGCAATTATTTACATTTGTGTATATTAAATCTAATTTATAACCAAAATCAATAATGACGCAATTTATTTGTTTTAATTTAAAAATATTACTTTTTAAGCTTATGTAAATATTGGCTGTATTGTTTATATATAAATTAAAATCACCCATATTCAGACTCCGACTCAGATTATGAAAATACGCGCCAGTGACGTATTTTAGTCGATTTGACGGAAAGTATGGCGTAATAAGTATAAATATAAAGAAAAATATTGGTGTATATTGAAATTATCATTTTCATATCAATATTTTTAGAGCGAATCAAATAAAGTTTCTATTATTATATATGGGGACATTCATATACGAGTGTTTTGAAATACGAGCGCCTTTCAGGAACGAATTAGGTTCGTAAATCGTGGCCTTACTGTACATATGAAATATTTCGCCAAATTTTAATAATATAAAGTAATACAATAGTGTATTTAAATTTAAAAATGTGCACCTTTAACCCCAGACTGGTTCTTACGCCATGTAGTTCCGTCACTGCTTTATCATCTTCATCATTATTGGTTACTGAATTAAATGCGTATGTATTATAGATAGGTATGGTAAGTAGATACAGCTTGACTATCCGCTTTGGCTGTTTGTTGCCCAAGTCCCGACCGGCTCATCCCCTTTAACCTCACCCCCAGAGCATTTGCATGACATTTCAATTTGAAAATAGGTGACATCTCAAACCAAAACATCGTGTTTTCAAAAGGATTTGATTTTTCCGAGCGATAACGCGCCCGTACTCATACATACACACACACATACACTCCGCTTTCATCCTTTTGTCGAAATCGTTTTTACGATTGTGTGCGCGAGTACGTGTGTGTATGCGTGCCAGTTGCGTGTATCCGCAAACGCGCGTGCATCAGGGTTGCCATTGAAAAAATGCGTATAAAATAGGAAAAATATAGTATATGTCGTTGTAGTGAGTGCTTGGGGCGAAATTCGGCAAATATTACAAATATGCTACGAGCACAGATTTCTATCTGGAAAATTTTTGCCATGTAAAAATATAACCTTTACGAGTTTTTTTCTGTACATTTTACTTTATATTATATAAAAATAGAATTTGCTAATTAAAATATTATTATTTTATTCTACGTAATATTAGAAAATAATGTACTAATAGTAATACTACATTACAGCATATATTAATTTCATAGATCGACAACAAACTTGCCTTTTATTAATAAAGCTCTCCCAGTATAATTCTATGTACATACATCACAAACAATTATTTGTCAAAAATTGAGTTATTTAAAAAAAGGTATTTTTTACCTTAAATTATTTTTTTCATGAATCACGAAAAACGTGCAATTAAATTTACCTAATTTTTAAAGCGAATTTTGTCTATTATTTTGACCACCAGTTTTTTGTATTAGTTAATTAATAAATATTTTAATATATCTAATATACAAAACATTTAGATAATAAAATATCTCTTTTTGCATTTCAGCTCACTGTATTTTTTGAACTTTACTAACATAATTTATATTCGATTCATTATTTATGTGTATTACCCGTACTAGGCATTAGCGCGTATTTTTAACTACAAAAAACAAAGGTTAAAAGGCTATTCTTAAGCTACAACGGTTGAAATTTGGCCGTTCAATTTGTGCGATAAATAGATATAATAATAAATATTTCTTGCCGCATTGATGCATGATAGTAGTTTTCTAGCCATCTTAAAGATCAAGTTGAACTCTTGTAAATTTAGTGTAAATGTATGGCTTAACCATATTAGACAAGTAAAAGCAGATGTATTTTTCAGGCTTCGAATGTTGTTGCCTTTGTCAACAGCGACGTAATTTGAGAGAGGCAGGAGGGGGTATTTTCCCCTCCTTGAATTTGTCATTTAATTAAATACTATGAATCTTAATGAAATCGAAATAATAATAAAAAAAACTGACTGGCCAACTTTGTCCCTACCTAAAATGACGTCCCTGATTTTAAACCATAAATTCTCGGATTGCCATTAAGAGAAAATTTAAAGAAAAACAGTGAAATCATACTGAAATACATTTTCACCGCTAGATATATATTTTACTAGTGAAACTATAATTTATCTGGCAGGTGCTAGTAAAATTATACGACTTTAACTTTTCAATATGTATTATTGTAATAATACGTTTAAATACTTTAAATTATTTACATGCAATGTATAAAATGCTTGTATTTTTCAGTCAATTTTCAGTGAATGTTATATTTTCACTAGTGAAGTCCTAATACATTTTAACCGTAAATATATTTTTCAACTAGCGAAAATATAATTTAACTGAAAAGCGTTAGTGAAAATATATGCTGTTTTAAAATGGATCTAAAACTCAATTTGTTAGTTTCAAAACGTAAATTTGCTGTTTAGACCCAAACCTAACCTACACGAATTATCCAAATCCAACTTTCTTAGTTACAGTGAATGTATATTTTTTAGTGAAGTCATATTTTCACTAGGAAGTACAAATACGTTTTCATCAGTGGATATATATTTATACGAGCACAATTTAAATGAGCAATATATAAAATAATTGTTTCATAAACCGAGTTGTTTGTGCATTACTGTTAGACAAATTATGTGCGAGCGAACATTGGTTAAAACATAACACACTATATAAATAACTCTCGAAAACGAATCCTTTTCTAAAGATTTACATTACATAAATGCGCAAACAATTCATTTTATGGAACAAAGTACTCATTTCAATGCACATATTTCTTAAAATAAGTTCCTATTAAATTGCATCCTATTTCTACTAGCGAACATATAATTTAACTGATAATTCAGTGGGAACGCGTTTTTTTACTCGAAAAAGAAATCTTACTCACCACCACTCTATTATCGGTGCTCCTTGTCAGGATCTACCACGTCGCCACGATAGCTGACTCCTAAAAGTTGTCCCCCGTTTTTAACCTGGAAAATAACGTTTTCAATTATTCGTAATTTTTAACTATTAAAATATTGTATAAAAAATGGATGAAGTATTCTGATATTTTTCTAATTTTTTTATCTGTCTTTACCTATACTAATTTATTTAAGCAATTAGTGCAAAAAAGATAAATTGCATGTAAAATATTATTTAATAAAAAAAGTATTGCTTAATAATAATTATTTAAATTAATAAAAATTTGAACTTTATAAAATGAGGGCGTCAAAATAAAAATGTTTAATTTATTATTATATACTTTTTAATCAGGTACGTCATTTAAGCTATTTTTAATCACTAGAATTAAGATCAGCTGCGATTGAATTAATTCAGCAAAAATTGAGGAACATTCTATATACATAATTTAATCAAATTTGATATACATATCGGCGTCTGTTATGTACTGATTTACAAATGAATTAAATAGCTAAAAATAAATTAAATGCAATAAAATTATTGAACTGACTGAAATGAATCTGTGCCTTTTGAAACAACAATTACAAAAACGTAGCACGAACTTCACAAAAAATGCAACTCACACCTGTTTTTGAGATAAGCGTTAAACGGTAATAAAGGGTGTACAGCATTTTATATCCTTTCAACAAACAAGTATACAATTGTTTCATTCCAAGATTTTTTCAAATTTTATTGGAAATAGTACAAATAATATTTTACGAATATTTAACTATTTATTCGAATATAGAATAATAGTGTATATAATGGAAAATCTAACGAATATTTCGAATATTCAATTGAAACCCCTACTGGGGACCCACGTGGTCGTATAGAGCTCTACGTACGGGCATACAATAATATAAACGTGTATTTTCATAACAATAAATTCTACTACACACACATACACACAATAGAAATATTGATTTTTTTTGTATTTGCAAACAGTTTAAGAATCGCTATGCACAAATGTCTTAATACTAATAGACAACGAATAAATATTATTCACACATTATTCATGATAATTTAAAGATAATTGTTGATATCATGATTTGGCAATTTTATGTGAATGTTACTAAACTGTCGCTCGGCTTAAGGTTTATCAATCTTTATGTTACTTATCTCTTAACGATAGTGTAAAGGGAGGAGATCAAAGTCCCTACTCTCGCAATATTTCTAAACCAATCTGGATGATATTTGGGTTGAACTTAAATCTCTGTTTTATTTTAATAAATATTTTATTAGACTATTCTAAGCGTTGGAGCAGTTTGTATCGTTTAGTATTATATAAGTTCAAGACTAGTTATCTTTATGTGTGCAAATTCGTTTATTATTCATGTTACCAAGGTAGATTCCGATTAAGCATGAGTTGAGTGTTCTATTGTACTTATTTTTGCGCAAGATGCTACGTGTCTTAAGAATATATTAATTATTTTAATAGTGTTATTTTTTGCTTTTAAGATTTTTAATTTATTCGCAATATTTTAATTCTATGCTTTTTATAGTGAATTTTAAATACAGAAAATGTTGGATTTTTGACAATATTTTTTTTTATTTATCATTTTTGTTATTAAATAAATTTGACAAAACTAAGTTGTATGCGAAGATTTTGTCTTATTTCTAAAATTGCTATTAAAAAATCTTTTTATCAGTAATATATGTATAACAATTTTTATTCTGTATTTACTGCAATTTAATGTGTAAATATTACTTTTTAATTAATGTGATTAGAAATACAGATTCAATTATATCTAAATCCGAATATATTATTTTACATGTCTATACATATATGCATGTGTATGTAATTCTCGAACGAAAAATCGCGTTTTCACGGGACGTTGAAACAAGAACAATTTTACGTGTACAATAAAAAGCTCGGCCACTCGAAATCTTTTATACGTAAATGGGCTTTCGGCCGAACTATGTATGTTTTGGTCTAGAACTGTGCTCAAAAGGCCCGATAGCGATCTGTCCTTACAATTCCATTATTCCTATACGACAGTGTTTTCAAAACGTTTTGATTAACTGGCCCCCAGGCGTAATATATGTGACGCGGTTAAATTTGTCGACGGACTTTACCAACCATAATTTATGCCTGGCTGTTAGTCGATAAATTTTGTATACGTTTAAAAAATATGAGGGTCGTAGAATCAAAGGTGGCAATCTCTAAAATTTCGCAAAATAATATATAGTAATAAAAAATGCCGAAAATATTTTTAAGACAGATTTACTATTTCAGTTTCTAGTAAATTTAAACTATCAATCGGATATTTGAAAAGCGCTGTAAATTTGCAGTCGTTCATAATACGGGTGAACGGAGCGAAGGGCACGCGATATTGTTCAAAAATTGAATATCCAAAAAGTTAGATAAGCATCGGTTCTCATTCGAGGGTCGCGGTCGACAAACGGCCCATTGTGTAATAAGACGAGCGCATTAATAATTTAATACCACTTCAACGCACAAAACGACCATCCTCTATTTTTCATTTTTTTCAACTATAACACAAGAACATGACCCCTAACAAATGTTTAAAACTTTTTTTAATTAAACTGGTCAGCATTCTGTTCGCTAAATAAGTGCTAATATTTTTACATAATATTATATTATATAATAAGTCTTACGAGTTAATAAAAAAATACTAAATTCTAGTGAAAATCTATGAGTGATCTAGAAACAATATTATTTATATTATATGTAAGCCTATTAATAACAATTAATAAAGTGAATTTTATTATTTAGTTAATTATATTAACGTTTATATTATTGCAAACTAAATTAACTATGTATATTTACCTAGTAACTTTAACTACGTGAAATAAACAATTGTTTTATTGCATTCACAAATATTTTATAAACTATTTGATTTATCTATAACAATACTCACCGTCATGATAATTTTTTATTTTATGTTGATAAAGTATGTGAATGTCTACATTCCTTGAAAATGACCTTACGGATGAATGTAAGAAACCTTTTTAAATTCGCTTTACGGCTGATAAATTACCTGATTATATATAACTAATTGTTAAATATATTTTATTGCACCTTTAAAACTATTTTAGTCTACAAGCCTTGAATTTCTGTATAATCATTACTTATGATGCCTTAACATTAAACAGTAAACTTTTATAAAAAATATTGATTTATTATATAACAATATTCCAAGTCAAATTAAATATGATATATTCCAAGTCAAATTGAGTAATCTACAAATAAAACCAAGCTACAGTGGAACCTAAGTTTACGAACATAAATCGTTACGGAAATTTGCTCGTATTTCAAAACACTCGTACATCAAAGCAAGTTTTTTATAATAAATAATGAAAATTTTAATTGATTCATTTAAAAACTCAAAAATAAATATAAATATATTCAATACAAAATATATTTCTATTTTTTTATCATTAAAAAAAAGAATTACAAAATGTTTGAATTCATTGATTATTCATATGGGAATCACTGCTGTCTATTACTTTTTATCACTTTAAATGTTCCTGGAACTTTAACTAAGAACCTCTCCAATGACAATTTCATGCGCCTCTTTTTCAAAATTTGTCTAAAATATAAAAGCAAGAAAAATCATCAGCTCAGTTTTGAAAAAAAGTGACATAATACGTACTGATTGTATTGCAAAACATTGCTTGTTTATAAAGTAAAGATTTAATAAATAACAATTGTCGTTACACAAAACACTCGTAAATCAAGCTATTTGCAATCTGAGGTTTAACTGTATAATTAAAATAGTTTCAGTAGTTCTTGTAGATATATAAAAGTTAGTGAATACACATGAATACTAAACTAAGACGAAATATTTTTTACGAATGAAAATTTTAGGAAAGAATATAATAGAAAATAATTTAATACAGAAGTATTTTATTAACCATATAATAAACTGTATTTATCATAAACGTTTAATAAAAATACATGTTTTACATTTAAATATAATACAAGTTACTAGTTTTTAGTATTTAAAAAAGGAACTTAAAAATATAAAATAAGAGTGATTGTAATAAGATCCATTAAGTATTTTTTTAAATTATTTACTTTAAAATAGACCTAAAACTACTGATAATAATTTATGCTTATAAAGCAAGACATAGTTATGCATTTTATGTATGTATTGTATAAATATTTAAATTTAGGATTGATTTTGTAATCACTGATTCTGAAGATTAGAAAGATAAATCATACTATATTTATAGTATTTCTTGATATGATAATGCCAGTTTTATTTAAATGATGCTATGCAAATTAACTATAATTTTTTTAGGTTAATAAAGAAATGTGTGTTGTATATTATTTTTAAGAAAAGTTGTAGTGATTTTTCTCCATATTTCGCAAGAGTATGCTTTAATGTTACATGATAATGCATATTTTTGTTATATATTGATCTTAAGGTCGTAATGGCAGCAAGCAATATATTTAACATTCACCCGCGTTACTTTCCTATATTAATTTTTATGGGGTAAAAACAAGGGTTTTCTGCGATTTTTTAATGTTAATGTTATAGTTTTATATGAGTCCTAAAAATTATATAAGTATATAAGTTTTTATTATTATGACTAGTTATGATTGCTGTATCATCAAAATATATTTTTAGCATAAGTCAGTATTTTTTAATTTGTCTTAAGGGAATCCAATGATTTTTTTTTGTGGTTTAAGTGGCAACATTGTAAAAATATGAAACTTATTAACCTGTTGGTTTAAAAACATTATCAGTAATGATTTTGACTTACTTGATGGTGCGCTAATTCACTGTTTCTCAACCATTAGTCCGTGGATGTGTTCCACAAATATTTGACGTCCTTTTTTAAAAGTTATTCACGCTTTCATATATTTATTCTTCAACTTGGATACTGTCTATTGGCTGTGTTTTTCGTTTATGGCTATGAACAGGAACTGAATAAATCAGAAAAAATATTATTTTCGGAACGAAAACCGGAGTTGAACCAAAAAAAATATCGGTTTAATTCAGTTCAAACGTGCAGTCACAAAAAATGCAAGCTGTCAACCTTTGAAATAAATGTTTAACAAAATTAATTTCAATCACAAATGAACAAGCACAATCATCTAATCATGTTTCACTAGTGAAACATCCGATGAAATGATAGACGATTCAGATGATTTTTTAAGTAGTAAAGAATTGACAATAGAGATACATATATTCCCTATTTCGGTAAGGTGATCGTTACTCACATGAATATTGGTCACAGGAAGATTGCTCACGTTGACTATTGCTCACACAAAAACTGGTCGCAATGCAGATTATCACAATGAAAATTTCTCACACAAAAATTTGTCACAGACCGAAGCAAAATTAACGGATAACTAAGAAAAAAACAATTGAATAAAATAAAAAATGAATGTATATTCATACATTATTTTTTAATAATTAGAATATTTTTTCAATAATATACATATATTTAAAAAATAAGTATGTGTACGACCAAATAAAAATAATACAAATTTATTTGAATGTTTCTATATGAACAAGATACTTTTGAAGAAGAAACAATAAATATTAATAACACGTATGTAAGTTTTTCATATTTATCAAATAATTTTAAATAAAAAAACTGCTTAATATAGTAATTATATACTTCAATTATGGGGTCATCAATGTTCATATCTGCTGAAAAGTAGCCTAATTTTCGATACAATTTTGCTCATTTGCAGGATTTTAATAATTCGTTATTTTAAGATTTTTCCTTCCTTATTTTTTCAAGCATTAAGCCATGCTTGGAAGATTTTTTTTTGATCTCTGAGTAATTTACAGAAATTTATAACGTTGGATGCTCTTTCTTTTATTATTGTTTGCGTTTACCTTTCATAATTTCAGTTATTTTTTTCTGCACAATTTTCTCTGTAAGCATCTTTTTTGCTTCGTTTTTCTCAACGATTGATGCTCTGCATAATAAAATCTAATGTCCATTTTTATTTGTATTAAATTATTGTTTATTATTTTTATAATTATATTACTCATTATATTAATATTACATAACATTTTAACAATTAAATTGACTAATTATTCAGGAGACTTACGGTGCATCATACTGAAAAGAGCTTAAATGGGAAATGGATACATTTTTAATTAGTGTTAATTATTTTGCTCATTATGATAATTGCGATGTCGACAAGCAGGCATTTAGTCTGGCAACAAAAAAGGTCAAATAAAAACGTAATGTGGCGGCGAAACGGAACGAGAGAGCGGCGCGGCACACGTATGTAATGTTCCCATAAATAAAAATAAAAATAGCACGAATGAAAAAAATGTGTGTTCGAAAAAAGGGGCACAACGAAAATGGCGTCGCGCCGGCTTACCGATACTACATGTGTACAGACTGCCTCTGGAGAACGACCCCGGCATCGGGAAGCTGCGGGATGTTATCTGAATTTATCTAAAAATATATATGTTTTTAGTTAAAATAAATTAATTTAGCATGTAATATTTTTAGTTTTTGATGACAAGTTAAAATGAAATGTATTGATTTGTTACCTTCAAATAATGATTATTATTAAAAAATATCTATAAAAATAGAGAAATTTATAAGCAGTGTTCCATAACTTTCTATGACGGATTAAATAGAAAACAATAGAACCAATTTTGAAACAAGTACGTACTAAATGTTCATGTTTAATACATTGCTTACAAAAATATAATTCACAAATTATATATGTCAGTTTATTTGCCTTGACACAAACTAATACTTTTATCGAACGATATCAAACTTAAAACGAATTAATATAAGCACTCAAAGATAAGATTATAGTTTTCGATTTGAATATTATTGACGGTTTTTCTAACTCATGATAATCGCTGATAAAATAATAGTTACACTCAGTAAGTTATATACTGTTTATTTTTAATCATGAAAATGTCATGCTAAATATATTATATAATATGTTTATAGCTTTATTGTAGATGACTTAAAATTTATAAATAATTTATTACTGCTATTAAAAACCTGATTGTTTGGATGAAACTCTTTTTGGTTTAATCGCAATGAACCTTACAGGTGAATTTATGCGATATCATATAGATGAAATATAATTTTCATTAATTGCTCATAATCAAATTAATATTTGCCAAATCCTAAAAAAATAGTTTCTATTGCTATTTGATAGTATTTCAATTATTCAGGTTTTAATAAGATGTGTTTTGAATATCTATTGAGATGAAAATGTTGATTCTGGGTTTTGTATCTGCCTGTGGAATGCGATTGAAATTCGTTCATTTCAGTAATTTAATTTTCAACCGTACATAGTCATGTTTGTTTTTACTTTTTTATTTAAACTTTTGCATATAGAAACAGTAAAACAAGACTATTGTAAAAGCAGATCTGGTTTTTGTCGTCTATTTTCATCAAAATTTATGCCAAATCTATGTCTTGATGGAAAAAATATTTTAGTGATAGACGCTCATATTTTTCTCTTAAATGGATCAGCTTTGATTATTGCTTTATTTGATATTTTTTTTTTTTTTTTGTGTAAAATCAGCATTAACGATACTAATATGCATGTCTAAATTTTCAGTTAAATTAAGATATACGCAGTCATCTAAATATATGTGTGAAACTTCTGGTATTTTGTTAAGTCACTTACTACCATATCATGCACTTTATAAATATAAATATGTTCTACCTAGTCTATTGCTCTAAAATACAGTTTCCATGGATGATCTGCTTCTTCTAAATTGAGTAAGCATAGGCTAGAAAAAAGGTTCCATAAAATACTACGTATATTTATAAAAAAAAACTGTCCTGACCCGATCCGGGAAATAATTTTCGAGTATTACCAAATTTATTACTGTCTGTTGTATATTTGCAAATTTATATCATAAATCCCAAGTATTTCATATTTTAATTCATGAATAAATGAATCGCTTGTTAAAATATTATTGACAAAATCAGGCGTTAAGAAACCTTTTGCTTTTATTATTTTACTAGTCAAATAACGTCGAAAATGCAGCTGGTCTTTTACTTAATTACCGATGAATAATAACTCTCTTGAACGTCAGCAACGTCATTTAAACGCTTATGGACAAAGCACAGATTAATTTTTTTCTAAAGCTGACTATAGTTTTTTAAGTTACATTAGGTTGGATTTTGAACACCAAATGGACGTTTTGCAACATAATTAACTTTTGTAGATATTTTAGAGCAGCATAAAATGTATATCAAACCTAAAATAAATTAATTTACGTTATGAGTAACAAATTTAAGGTAATAGTAGTTATTTGCTTTATCAATATTTCAATAATATAATTTTATCATACTTCCTAAATTAAATTGTGTCATTTTAATATATTTTATTTTCAATGGATAACTTTTAGTTAGTTGATTATATACAAATGCTACGTTGATTTTTCTGCATGCTCAATACTAGTCGTATAATACAAGCATAATAAATTACAAACACAAAAATAAACGAAATTTCTCCTTTCGCGTATCTATACCCATCTGAATTTTCATACGCGCGCATAAATATAATATTAAAATTTTACGAGTATACGTATGTGTATGTGTGTGTGTGAAAATCGTTTTTTGGGAATTTTCATGTCGCTTCCCCGGCCGCTCAGGGGTAACACGGGGGACACCGGGGGGTGGTGGCACAAAAGAGAAAAGCTCGCGCGTTTTTATCTTGGACCATAAATTTTATTCGTAGCTTGATTTACTGCGGAGATATTGCGCTGTGGCCGCGCGTCTACCCGCACCCTAGTCGCCCCCCAACAAGGAGTCCGCGGTTCGCATCCTGACTTTAATAAATATTACGCAATTCCAAACACTCCGGACCGGGGAAAGCCCGGGACGCTTAATTATTGCGAGCTGAAACTATATACCGCCCAAAAAAGTCTGACGCGCCCTACAGATTAAATCTGAGCAAATTCATATACGGGTAAATTAAAAATTATTCATCCTAAGTATCATAGAGATGCAGTACAATTTAAAAAAAATACTATTTTACTTCATTTTCAACTCATTATAATTGTTATATGCTCTTAAGAAGATAGTCCTGAAGATGCTGTTTTAAAATATTCTGATTCCTTAACTATTTTTAAATTTTAATACAAATACTCCTAAGTCCAATAGCAATTATTAAAAAATGTAATAATAATTAGAAAATATATATTATTAAAAAATGTAATAATAATTAGATAGACTCGAAGGTATATGTGGCAGTTTTTAGAAGCTTCACTCGTTAAAGTTTTATTATCAATAATTACATTATGAAATATTCAGATAAAGCGACTCATATCATGACGTACACTATAAAGTAACACGTAATAAAACGATATTACATATGTAGATATTAAATTTGCCTTGTCAGTGTGTAATAAGATTTAATATAATAAAAAAAGGATAATTCTTTTTTAATTAAAATAAAGTTCACAAACTGATAAATATATCAGCTTTAACCTCTTAAGACCCAGTGCACATTGCAATGTATTTTACAATAACTTTATTGCTTGTTTTTCAACCTTTTTTACAACACAGTGTACACGATAATATTTCAAAATACAAAAAAAATGTAATGCCCCTTAAATTTAGTACTAAACAAATTTTAAAAATAGGAAAAAAAATATTTTTCATGCCCCTTTAATGTATTTAAAAAAATATTTTATCAAAAATATTCAATTTCTTGGAGGTTATTGAACCAATTAAAATTATTTGCTCAAAGTCCTTCACGCTTGCACCACTTCAAAAAAATGAATACGATAGCTTGTTATGAACTCTACAAAAATTTAACACAAACCTAATGCACATTTGTTTTTTAGTAAGTGCTAGAAAATAGTAAAAATGAGACTATTTCGTTTGTTTCCTAAGATTTCTTACCACTTTGCGTTTCAAAACAAAATTTTATCCGTAAACGTATCGAGAACTTTACAAAAATATATATCTGTTTTGAAATAGGTAACTATAGTAAAGAACAGACCAATCAAACAATAACGCTCTTTTACAAATACTAAAGATTGTGAAATTCAGGCAGAAAAATACGTTGAATTCTTAACGTTCGCATCTAGGACTAAAATTGAGTTTACAAAAACAAAATATGTGCTACCAGAACCAAGATATTTTTATGATACGACATTTTGTTAGTACAACGTAAAACCGTAATACCCGTTTTAAATAAACATTTGCATAGTACTTAAGTATTTTTTTACATATACGAGGATGTAAAATTAAGACAAAAATTGTCCGTTCTATTCTCAACGTCCGCAGCATTTTACGAAACCGTAATTTAAATGAGATTTGTGTGGAGCAGAAATGACGCTATTTTAATTATAAAACACAACATTTACTGGAACAGAATTAAAAAAAAATAAGCATATTTTCTCTTCTATACTGATATCTCTGATAAATCAAAAATCATGCAGATATTTTATATCTTAATTTAAAATAAATAAAAGCAAATGACGTAATATTCTCACCATTTTGTTTGTTTGTTTTATAAAAAAAATGTTATTTTACATACGCGAGGTTGTAAAACATAGGCAAAAATATCCTTTTCATTTTCAACGTTTGCAGCATTTTCGCAAACGTGATTTAAAGTATCATGTAAAAATGCCGCAATTAAAAAACTCAATATTCAAAACTAAAACAGAGCTTGTTGTTTCCAAATATTTTATCAAAATAGCGTTCCAAATATTTTCACTCTTAAAAAATATAAATTAAAATAATTGTCTTATTTAAAAAATATCCAAAGTCATACTATTTTGTTCGTTTGTTTCATACTGAAGCATTCTTTTACAAATTGTAAAATACCGTTTCGTTCTCAACGTTCGCAGCATTTTGTTAAAACAAAACGTGATTTAAATGAGTTTTATATCGGTAAGAAATAGTGCTTTTTTAATTATAAAATGTTTCTAAATATTTTACTAAAACTGCGTTCAAAAAGTATTTATTAGATCAAAAATAAACCAAACATCTTCGATCTTTATTGAAAATAAAATATAAAATATTAATATCATTATTTTCAGTGTTGTATTTGTATTTCATGCAAAAGCGGTATTTTACAAATACAAGGCTGTAAAATTCAGGCAATAAATGTCAGTTTTATTCTTAACTTTAGCAGCATTTTACGAAAACATGATTCGAATCAGTTTTATATCAAGTAGAAATGCCGGTATTTTAATTATAAAAATCAATGTTTTTAACAGCAAAAACGTTCTATTTTTAAATATTTCACCGGAACGGCGTTTTAAAGATTTTGGGAATAATTTTACTCTCATAGAATAAAGAACAAAAAACTTTTAACAAATTATGAATCAGCGAAACATTTCGGATTATAATTAAAAAAATATATTTATAAGGTTTTTGTGGTTGTAAAATTCTGAAAAAAATAATCTATTTTATTTGGAACAATATACATCGGAAAAAATGCCGCTGTTTTAAAACCTGTTAATTGAACGTAGATTATAATTGTGCCTAATATATACATAACATTGTTTTACATAAAAACTACCAAGAATGCATGCAAATTAATGTAAATTATATGTATGTTGATCATATTATAAATACATCTAGAAATACTTTTGATTAACAAAATCATATAAAGGTGTCTTCTAGAATCATGCAAATTTAATATAAGTTTTATTTTTTTCTTTAAATGCAAATGCTTATAAAAATACTAACTTAAACAAATAAATAACTAGTCGAAAGTCGACATTTGTTCAAATGATTTTCCTCCTTTATTTTATATGTGTAGTTGGGTTGTTTCTTTGCACCACAAATTGTTATTTTTATTTATTTTTATTTTAGCATTATCAAAAAGAGTTAATTATAGTTAAATTTTAAATAATTAATATCAAACCATGTTTTATCAACAATTTTATCAAACCATGTCCTTATTGAAAAAATCTCTTTGAGTGTTTCTTATATGAACGTTGCGCATACAACGAAAGTGAAAAAAAACTATGCCACAAAGACAATCCGTGTGTGACAACACAAAACAAATCTGCGCCTACCGATAAGGATCGGCTTAGATAAAAAGTGAATCTTTACCTTCGGATTCCCTTATAATGCTCTTATTATGCACCGGCATTCGTCTATTATATGCGACAGAAAGGAACTACAATGCAAGATTCAAGTGTGGAGTTATTGTGGACCAAAGTTATGTACAAAAGAAAAATCCCAAAGTTGTGACAGGTCGGAGAATGGGTGTAATTGCACGTTATTGTGCTACCAAACAGGTAGGACTATGAAGAAAGTTTCGTAGGAGTGTCTCAATTTACTACCGTGTCAAACATTTGTGTGGATTTTTTTTAACTTGCGGTTGTAAAGGATTGGAGATTTTATAAAAAAAATATAAATATATGTGAATTAAGATACATTAAAATGTGAAACAACAATATCGATATTTCTATTGTGTGTATGTAACATCATGTTACCTTACATTCCAGATTGTCAAAATTCTTCTATAGACGTATCTGGCGCCATGTCTCTTCGCCTTCGGTGAGGACACTACAATAGGTTTACTATTTTTGTAACGCTGCAAACCACTAGACTAGACGTACACAAGTTGACCACTTATTTTGCAATAATAATGCAGAATGGCAAAAAATATACACTCTAACTAATTCCAAATCCTTTCAACTATTCCGAGCTCACTTTCGTCCACTTTTGAAAGGCGCTACACGTGAACGACATTGCCTTCGATTATCGCGCTCGAGGTCAAAAAAAATATATCAAGATCAGATATCGACACCTGAAATTAGGTTTCTTTGGTCAAAGATATGATTTATCAATGTGGACAGACTTTATGTTTAAAATGTTTATCTGTGTACATTTACAATTGGTAGCAATGTGCGGTCAATGATTTATTCCGTGTTGGCACATGCTCGTCAAGGCTTACCTTATTGTGACCTCACAACGTGAACGAACTGAACAATACGATTTATTTATATATCATATTGTGTATTGAAAAGGCAGAGCTGTTATTGTTAAAATGTTTTTAGAAATGCGTGTGCGATCAGCGAGAAAACCATCATTGGCCCCCCAATTGGGAATATGCCGCCATTTGTCAACGTCTATTTTTCAAATATTCGACGACACAATAGAGACGTTCCTTTTTAACGTGTATATAATATAAATATGTCATATATAACATATGGATGTAAACAAATAAGTATCAACTGCTTTAATATAGTTCTCGGAAGCTAAGACAAATTTTTTTAAATTTTTTGACGAAAGTATGTCATTTTACGATTAGTTAAAATATATAAAACATATAGATATGCATATGCATGTGCTATTTAAAAAGTTTTCAAATCTTTAATTTTTATTTTTAAGGATTTTTTATCCTTGTCACTCTCCTGTATAGATACACTACTTTTTTGAACAGTCCTGTGAATCGTTTTTCATGATAACACTTATATCCAATCGTGTTTAATATGTTTGATTTTAACGTTTATGTTAAATTTAATAATAAAACATCTAACGCATTGCTCTATTAAAAAACAATGAATTTTGTACTAAATTACAAAAAGTAAATCAATCTAAAAATCCATTTATTACAGAAAAAATATTATGTTTAAACAAAGCCATAAATCGTAATTTGGTACATTTATTTTAAAAGTTCGGAAACTTTTTGAACATTCTATGTATAATATAAGTTCACCATGGAATATATTTCATATAATTATGATAATATATATGAGGTCAATTTCACTCCGAAAATTAACAACCACTCTAGGTGGAAAATTATAATTTATTTGTTCGAGCCAAAGGCGTGTGCGTGCCATTTTGGATTTTTTTCTCAAGTTTTGGTAAATAAATAAAAATATATCATTTCTGATCTCGGCATCATTTTCGCCCTATGCGTCAACCATGACGTATTTATTTATACGGCGAGCTTAATTTTCTTGCCAAAAATGTGTATAAAATATTATACATACCTTCACATTTATTACCACATTTTTTATATGTACATACATGTGCCCTTTACCTCCACTCTCTGGTCAATAGCCTTTATGGGGTGAGTTTTAGACATTTCAAACATGATTTATATCGTAGTATTTTTTGCATAAAAATATGGCTGATTTATGTGCTGTTATATTTTTTCATGCGTTCAAAGTTTATATTAGTATTTACTGAAATTATATCAATAGGTATCTGGTAGTAAATTAGATTTTTAAAATACGTACTGTTTTATTGTTTTTACTTATTTTACGCAAAACTGCAATTTGGAAATCCCATATTTTGAAAAAAATATATATATATGTAAAAAGCATGCATTTTTTCCTATAAGCAATGCTCACATATTTATATATAAATTAATAAAAAAATACATTGCAAAATAATCTGACATATAAAATAAATAATCCAATAATTTAACAAACTTTACATTAATTTCTTAGAAAAAAGTCTACAGAGATAATACAACGATTAATAATATAACATTTAAATGAAATTTTAGTTTTCATCTAATTAATTGAAACTTAAATATAAATTTATTTGGTATGCTAAAATAGTATCATATTTAATGTTAAATAAACTAATTGTATAATCAATAATTATGAATATAATTAGTATATTATATTATACAAAATATTTGAGAGTAACTTTTTTTAAATAATCAAAAAAATAGTCTAGTATGAAAATGTGTTAAAAAACAATAATTTTCATAATTAGTATTTTCACCGTAATTTCGTATATAATCTACATTGTAATTAGTACAATTAAAGCTATTTACAAGTCTTATTGTAAGGCTTAAGATATAACCATTTAATTTAATAGGTATAATAAAAACATATATTTTATTTTAGTTAAAATTAAATAAATTTAAGCTTTACTGTTTATTATAATATATAATATAAGATGCGTGATTATTTAGCAAAAAAAGGTGAAGCATCATCCCTTAGACACATTTTTTTGTAATCATATTTTAACATAAAATAAAAAATGGATATAATATATAATCTACTTTAAAAAAAATATAAAATAATCCGTATACGAATTGTTTTATATTTATTCTGATGAATAACTTTATTATAAATATTCACAAATTATAATACTTAATTAATTATAATACTTAATTAATTAAAATCTTAATTAATTTATAATTGTGAAACAATAAATATAAGTGAAATTTAGTATATTCTGGGTATGTGAGATTGAGATACATTTTTTTAAGATAATTATTATTAACAAAACATTTTCTACATATAGTTTCTTATTGTATTCCTTTTACATGCAAAAGTTCTAACCGATTGTATTTAATTATAATTCACGAAACATAAAACAAAATAGGACTGAAATTATACTATTTAGTAATTTATCATTGAAGGTTAAATAAGCCCCTTATTTAACCTATATTTAAAATTAAAATAAATATACTAAAAAGGTTAATGAAACGCGACCAATATTGCCTTGTATGGAAATGGGAATCTTCAAACAACTTAATACATTTATTATTTTATAGAATAATTATTATGAATAACAGTTGGGCTTTAATGAAAAAATCTTTAAGGACTATACTACAAATAGTATTAAATAACTGGTGGAAAAGGATGTAAATTAGACCGTTAAAATGATATTTTTGGCTTTCAAGAGAAATTTTATAAACGTAGACAGATACATATATAATTTTAAATAAACTAGAGACTAATTGTATAAGCAAAGTTGTTTTAATATTGTTTAGTAACTTCTTTAAAAATTAAAAAGCAAAAATCTAAAAATGTGTATGTGTTATTAAGATATTACAGATTAAATAGTATATAAATTAAATGATTTTAAGATCGTTTGATAATTATATAAAAGTTGTTATAGGTAACTCTAATATAAAACTCAATAATAAAAATACACAATAATATAAAATATTTTGGAGTAATTAAAGATCAAAAAATTAAGTTTAATAAACAATGTAATTACACAATTAATGGTATATTATCTAGAATGGGATAAAAAAAAATAAAAAAATAATTATCTACAATAAAAAATTCTCGCTGCGCTATTGATTGTGTGCGAATATTGTTCCTAACACGATTTCAGAAATGTCTATATATATAATCTGTCTAGCCCTTATAGTTTTGGGTCATTAAAATAATCAATTCTTTATTTAGTTAAATTATTATTAGATAGTTGATCAGATCAGACACATGAGCAATGAATCAATGGATGGTAGTGAATCGATACCATAATTCGATTAAATCTCTTCACTGCATTTTTATGCAAGTGTAATGTGATCCTGTGATTTAGCGAAGGTGTGAGGTTAGGAAATGGGGTGCACCAGGGGTGTGTGCATCGAGGGCGTCGGTAATCTGCTTTGGCCGTCGGCGATAGCGACGCCACGCGCCGCGGGAATTGAACCGCTTATCTCTGATGGCGCAGGACTCGCACAATGCATGCGACGGTTCAAGGGCAACCTTCGAATGGGCCCTTCGACAAAAGTTATTTGTTCGCAAGCATTTATAGGCTTGAGTGGCAAGTGTACATGCACAGAGTGATCTATTATAAACTTTGCTTGGATTTAGTTAAAGTTAAAACAATGCTATTTATATGTTAGTATAATTTTAAATATTTAAAAGACACTATCTGTATAAAAGCGTTCTTAAAATATATTCTAGCCGACCTTTAGTGACAACTTGGCTTTGTATCATATCCTAAGATCGCAGTGGTGCCCATTTTTATTAATCGTCTTGTGCTTTTAATATCAAAATATCAGTAGAAAAAATAATTTTGCTATTACTGCTTTCGAATTAATTAATATGCTTTTAATTAAAACTGTTCCAAAAATGGTATATGTAATTAATTCACACAAAATCAATCCAATTTTATAAAATACACTGAGGAATTAATTCGAAGCAATGTCTAATTATCAACTGAAATAAATTATCACAAATATTATAAACAGTTAAAAGAATTTATACTTAAATACCGGTATTATAGTATTTAAAAATTTGACTGCACTAAATAATATGTGCTGGTGATATTGATTCAGATAATTCAGTGTTTCACAATTATCAGTAGACAAGCAATAAGTTGCACAAGACCCGTTAAAAGGGTCATACAAACTAATGGATTTGTGTATCTAACAATTGCAAAGAAACAGAGTGGCTTTTCAAAAAGTAACAAATTATAATGAAGCACAAGTTATGTATATCTTTGATGACAAAAACTACCCTTAAAACTGGATCTATCGTGTCGATACAAATATTTTATGAATGTGCACTTTAAGAGAAAATATCGCGAAACCATACTAACCCACTAATCTCGAGTATGAGTGACTAAGATAAAAACAGCTTTAAATTTAAATACAAGCACAAAATTGCAAAGCTCATATTGATTTAGAGACAACATATCAATTATTCCAGTTCTCCAATGAAATGAACTCAAATTATCACCTATTTTTTTTCTTTTAAATTATAAGAACAAACATTTTGTTATTTATTCTTATTTTTATCAAATTGTAGCTAATAACCAATTATAAATAGTTATAAACCAGTAACATGTATTATTTTGTATTATAATAATAAAATAGTATGTCGGTAAAATTATTGATATTATTAAAATAAACATATTTAAAAATAAAGACCCGTATCGCAAAATACCGTCTCTGAGCAAGCAGGTAGCAGAACCGCCTTTGACAAACATATACAGTGACAAATGAAAGAGTTGCCGTAGTTTTAATCATAGTGACATAAAACTTGTTCTAAAAAATATTTTGTAAGTATCTCGGTTAAATTAGCCATCTTGTTTCTAAATTGTGGCTGTTAAAAAAAAATAAAAAATTAAAGAGGTAAAAAGCGTTTTAAAATAAAATGAAGTTAAAAAAGTTTTTATTTTATTGTATTTTTTTATTTAAGACACGATAATTGCTCTAACTTTAATTATATTGATATGAAACATACTCTAAAAATAAATTATGAAAATATCTCTGATTCACAAAAAACTGTTAAATATGTTAAGGAAAATTAAGATTAAAAAATACTTTTTTTTATTTTTGCGAGAAGAGCACCGACAAGTGCTATAATCATATTAGCACTTTTTCCGCTGTCATGTTTTAAAATGACAGCTATTAAAAACTAAAAAAAAATTTTTTTTGTTAAAAAAATTATAGTTCCGAAAAACAGATTTTGTTTCAATTGTTATAATAAACATTTTTGCCTTTAAGTTGAATTAAATTGACATAAAATTTGTTTTAAAAATAACTTGTTATTATCTCGGCTAAGTTTACTATATGATATAATTCTTTATTCCAAGAGCTAATCACCGCATGGTCCGTCAAGACACTCATATTATCGACAAGTAAGACAAGAAATGACTTTTTCACATTATTAATTAAAATAATACTACAAATATGTAATCCTTTTTTGTATGGGACAATAGTAGTGTTTATTCTAGAGAAGTATTCTAAATCGAAATTCTTATTTCTTGAGAAATTTTATCGACTAACACTTAAGCAACTTGATCAGTGTCAATTAAATAGACAATTAGAGGTCATAAGCTACCCCGAAATTCCACATATATTATGAAACCAATGATAGACTTTTGCAACGATAAGAAACAAGAGGTGATTTATATTAAACAAAATTAGTGTCTCCAATCACAAATGGACAGGTACAATCAAGGAATTCCAAATTTACTATTTAAAAAAGACGAAAAACCTTGGAATAATACCGATACGAAAAAGTTGCAACGCAAAAAATATTTTAAAGCTAGTGAGTCAAAAATTATTTTCGTTTGGAAACAGTATTGAAGATGCTGTCATTTCCTTCATTTGGTAAACTCTCACTAATTTATCAGAAACTATGCTATAACCACGAGCTTTACTTTGCAATGTTATATGGCAAAGTGCTATATGTAAAAAAATATAAAATATTTCTATAATTAATAGCTTTTTAATAAAACTATAGATCAAACTTGCTAACTAAGTTACACCACTCGCCACCAATCTAAAAAAAATATTTCAGAAATCTATGTACATATATAGATAATTACATAACAAATTTAATTAGGTAACGATCCTGACAGGCAGATTGAAATGCAAAAATATGTTTATTTTAAGAATTCCATTAATTTCTAAAAATATTTCCTTTTGCTTTAAAAGGTCTTAATCTCAAATAATTAGCCTTATTATCGCCATAACAATGAATATGACAAATATACTTTGGGATAAATATTAAATTATGTTGTTTCAATATTTTTTTTAATTGTATTCACTTAAATTATAAAATTAAACATACTACATGTGATTGAAGTAAGTTTCATGGATTAAATTGAGAGATTAATGCTTTTCTAGTAATAAATATATCGCAATTCAAAGCATCTACTATATGTGCTGATAGATGAAAATAATTTAACATAAAACGTCATATAGAGATGCTGAAGGATACTTGTATATAACTAGATACAAAATGCGGACAAAGCCGTGTACGAAAGCTAGTTCAAGACATAATGAGCTTAATTATCAAATGCTGTTTTAGTTAGTTATACGTCATTGTCAGAGTAGCAGCAACTCAAAATAATTCATGAATACAACGGCAAAGTGATGAAATATCAAAGTGTACCCCCGCCTTTAGGTCGAAGCACACCAGATTACCGAAAGTCACAGCGATGAATGGTCTAAGAGCCACTAAATAGTCTTAAATCGCTGCATCATGCCTCCCGCGCCCTTTGTCGCCAAATTCCCCATCCTCCGTTTATCCCTCAACCCCACCCCCTGGCGATAAGCCGCCACGCGCCTCAGATATCATATCGTGTAGGGTAATTTATTATCTCGGAGGGTGGGCTTCCTCCCGTTGCCCGACGTACCCCCTGTCATTAGAGGCTTAAATCATAAAATTTAACAGCGCACTCCAGCTTTCAGTCATCGCTTAACCGGCCATTTTTCTGACCCTTTAGATTTTAAAACGCTATTCTATATTTAACATGCACCATGTCCTGATCTTTGCTAAGAAGTATTGTTGTATATTTTATTTTTATTTATAAATTAGAGAGCAGTTTTATAAATTTAATTTTTATTATGATCAGAATAGCTTTTCACGCGTTTTTTTTAATGTACGCCCACAGCTATATTTCTGCAATTTTATGGACCTTATTGCTGTTCGTCTTTAGAAAAAAAATCATAAATATTTTGATACACAACTGAGATATCTTTTACACGACTTTTTAATAGTGTTGCCGCCGAATTGTGCGTAAACCAATATTCGCCAAACTTTTCGCAATATAAAAGTGGCGATAGCATTGTGTCGCGTCGTTGCCATTGTAACGGGATAAAATACGAAATAAAACGTGTAAAAAAAGGGGAACGGGTATAAAAAAAGGTTCTACAGAACACAATATTACATAAATCATAAAGGCCGCATATAGTGTTACACGTTGGCCCCATTGATAAAACGCTGCGTTGTCGAGAAAAATGTCCAGGCCAAAGTGTTACGAGGGTTACACTTCTTAAAATATGGCGAACGGGTTAAAATTCGATAGCAATAAATATCAATAAGGGATGTATTTATCAAAATGATATCCGATAAATAAACAGTATTTTTTATAAAATCTATGTTTAATTCTCTATTTGGTACTTGATTTCGCTACGAAATTTTATACATTTAATCATTTAACAATACTCATTTTCATTAATGTATGTTATTTTATATCTCATCTACAAAATATTAAATTGCAAAATATTTTAATAAATATATATGTTAAAGTAAATGTGTATTTTTCAGTGAAATTATATTTTCACAAATAATACACATTCACTGGAACATAAATCATACTAATAGAATTCATTACGATATTTCAGCATCATGTTGATAAATGTAATACATTAACATCTAAAATATTATTTGCTTATTTTCAAGTGTCCTGCTTAATTTTTATATTTTTAATTGCAGTATTGAGATTTTTACCGTTTATAAATAAAAAAATTTAAAACCGATTTTTGTAATATATTTCAAGCTATATCTAAGCACCTTTATAAAGTACATTGATAATATTAAATCATATTATTTTTATTTTTTAATAAATATGTAATAATATTTAATATTTTACCACGCTTTGAGAAACGTGTCGAGCGTGAAAGATGTTTCTATTAGTTTTGGCGTATAAAGCCTACGCCTCCTTTTGTCAAATTCAATTTTTACCCCGTGAATATGTCCCCATATGTCATTGTTGTACAAACTCTTCCCCATAGAGTCCAATAAAGGAGTTTCGCTTGAATTAAAAGATACTCGTTTATCAAAATGGACCATTCACGGCCTCCACCTTGGACGAGCCAGTGGCGCGGAATGATCCCAAAATAGAGTGTCTATACACATTTTGCATACATTTCACGTCAAATAGAAAATTAGGCCGAATAACGAACCCTATAAATACCGTAAAATAAATTTGATTAAATTTTGTACGGTGGTTTATTCAATGTTTTGGTTTATTATAATAATTTGGTACAGCCACTGATGTTTATCGCCACGGGCGGCATTCGAACCCGAGAACTTCATTTATTAAATCGTTTGACAAAACCCAGTGGGCTATGTATGGTATAACGTCGAAAAGAGTGTTTCTTTTTTTTCATCATCGAGATTAAAAATAGACAACCATTTGAGACATTCTTCCATTCAGCCCCCACAGTACGGAGGCTGATAATTAAATTTGATCACGTTCCTCTTACATGAAAGGGTCATGAACATACATCATTATTTATTCATTTATTCCAAGAAAGGGCATAAGGAGAAGTTTATTTAAAAAAAATCAATAGCTACTGTTGAACGGACACCTTGAATTTTTAATACTCATACATGTGTATGTAAATTAAATTATAATAAAAAGTTTTTATATATTTTCCTACTAATTAAAAAATAATTTAAAAGTTCTAATTTAAAATTTCTGACATTCTTTAATTATATATCATATTTACCCAATTTCTACTAAAGATTTTATAAAACTATGTATTCGATTTAAAGCTTAGTTTTGTAAAATACATATATAAAAAAATCCTATTTTTTTTTCTGCGAAATTTATAAAGAACATAAAATTGTATATTCTTCTAAATATAAAATTGTATTTATATTCGCAGTTAAACTTTGCCTAACCACAAAGTTGTTAGGCAAAATCTTAATTTATTTGTAAAATAATAATTCCTAGTTTGTTGTTGTACTAAATTATATGAACTACTTTAATTCCGAATTCATTATTATTTGTTTTATAACATGATTTTTTTCAATTCTTAGAATTTTCGATAAAAAAACATGTGTTAGATAAAAAGAAACAGCACATGCTTTTACTTTTAATAGAATTTTTTAATAATAAATAAAAAAATTGAAAAAAAATATTTTGGTAGACTTTTATATAATAAAAATTAAATTCCATAATTACACTCTATAAATAATTTAATATTATATGAAATGTCTCTAATATATTGTAATAAAAATTATATTGTGAAAAAATATTATTTTGTGTGCAACAATGAGTTCTTAATTAATAAATAGATAAAAATAATGAGCAATTTACGAAGCTACTTTAATACAGTTTATTGAATATTTATGCAATCAAAAAATCCATTATTTAGCTATAATTATATTTTAAATTTATATTTGTCATATATTTTCTAACCATTAGTGTTCATAAACTTTTATAATTTATAACTATTATTTAACATACTTTCATTGTATATTTTATATCATTATAAAATTAAAATATTGACAATTTTGACAAAGCAAAATATATTTCATATTCTATGCTAAATTAAGAAGAAAAAATTAATGAGTAAATTTTAAAATTCTCAAGCCAATAATTATTATATTAACATAGTTTTATTGTATGTAATATGTATTACGCAATTATTTTGTAACATTAAATAACAAAATTTAGGATATCTAAAAATGATAATCATATAAATTAAATTATATCATTTAAGTAAAAATAAGTGCAAATTTATTTGTACTATTATTCAGAACCATTTTAATTCAGTAATATTTGTATTGCATTATTGTGTACTATATGAAGCAACACTTTAATATATTTAATTGGAAATGCTTACTTAAGGATTATTTATATATATTATAAAACACACATAACATAATCCTCAGTTTGATTCAATAACTAAACCATGTATGTACGTTGACAGGTGCGTTCGATAAATTATTTATTTATTTATTAAATATTTACACAAGCAACTGCTGGTTATCACGTACGTATCATAGTTCAACAGGCTTTCATTTTTAACAGGAAAACGCGATTATTATTTTGTTTTTGTCAAAATTTCATACCGAACAATTCGCCTTATCTGTTTGATAGCATAAAAATCAAATTGTGTTCTCCTATCGCGTACAACGATCTAAATCTTATTGATTCAATTTTGTAGTTTTATATCTTAACTGAATTTGATTATCAAGGTCCATCGATTAAATCAATCAATCAAATGTTTTATTTTGTGTGTTTCAACGACGCACCTTATCAGTATCATTGTTTGTTTTAAAAAAAAACACTTGCTAATATAATATATACATAAGACTCGTAGATTATTTTTAAATATGGCTATATATTTTAGTGTGTTAAAGTGTATACATGTCAAGAATTGCTATGTAAGGTAAGAATAGACTGACAAAAAATGTATACGGCGCCAACTTGTCCTCTGCATAATTTATGCTTCGGTTGAAATAAATTTTGGATATAATAAAATGCGGACACCCCCGTCCTTTGTTGGGATTTTTGATGTTTGGGACATTAAATTGAGATTTTTATGTGTACCTGGTGACAAATCCTAGTCCTGGGGCATGTCCTCGTATCTAGTCACTGTAACCATGCGTTATATAAGAATAATATTTTTTTAATCGGCACTAATTCAATGTGAGCGAAATATTACGTATATATAATACGATTAATAACACGGCACAATAATAGCAACTACTCACCGAAATAATATCTAAAATAGATATAATAATAAAAATCAAGATGATATCATCGCTTTTTATTCCATAAAAGATAGTAGATCATTTTGTAAAATATTACATTAAAATTCAGTAGCTCTATTACGTATGTATTCATATTTCTCAGAACTTTATAGATTAAGAACCTGTTTTAATCATTTATGTTAAAATATTTAAATATTATATAATAATTTTTAATCAATCTTCAATTAAATTAATATTTAATAAATTAGACTAATATTATGAAAAAAAATTAAATATGTATACAAATCACAAGTGTGCGACTAAAATCATTTGACCTTAAGATTTTCGCAACCTTGTCTGAATTATTATCTTTTTAAAACACAGATTAAATCTACGGACGACTGTAAATGTGTATTAGTATCAATACATTCAGATAAAAAATAATTGACACGCAATTGATTCGTGCCACTCGTTTGTTCTAATTATGGTCACCTGATATTTAAAGTAATAAACGCTAAAATATTCTAATTATGGTCACCTGAAATTTCAAGTAGTAAACGCGACGATTTACGAGTGTTCTTTTTTGTTACTATATGTTACTGGACCATTTTATTATAGACATCGAGGAGAACACGTCCAACCCAAGATGAATAACTGACCCTTCCGTGCGAAAACACCTGATTGTTTACCTGGCGCTACATCGCCGTACAAAAAATCAGTCGTTATGTTTCAAAACTAACAAAAACCATTTATAGTACATGAATCGATAAAAAGTAAAAGTGTAATTGAAGAGTTTGAAACTAAAGATGAAACTAATGTCATTGAATTTAAAAATTATGACGTACCAAAATAATATTGTTTTTTTTAATATTATTTTTATTATTAATAAACTAATATAGCTAATTATTTTTAAATTGTATAATAAAAAACATTAAAATTATATAATATTTTTTTTTAATTGAAATGTTTGTAAATGATTTCTTTACAAAATAAACCCGATAAATTAAAGAGTACGAAATAAATTAGCATACCAAAAAATATTTTATATTAATTTTATAAAAAATGTTAAGATTCTCTGTATTGATAAAAAAAAATCCGCAAAAAGCAAATAATATTTAATAAATATGTAAAATAAATTATTAAAACATACTAATACAAAAAAGTAGTAAAATAAATCAAAGCAATAAAACTAATCGAATCACTGTTTTTTTATTATTATTTACTATAAATTCAATATTAAATAATAATAAATAAATAACAACCGAAATAATTATGGAAATATACGTAAAATTAACTCACTCCTAGGTGTATACTAACAAATTAACAAATGCTTACAAATTAACTCACTACTCAAAGGATTAAGTACATTACCTAAATTATTACCTTTGTTTAAAATTGAAAAAATATATATAAATATTTAGTCTACTGTTGATGACTTAAACATAAAAAGAAAAGTATATGAAACCATTTTTGCAAGAAATATATATATTTATAATTAAATTAATACTGTGCTATAAATACAACATTAATTATTTTGGTTAACATATACTTCTTTTAAAACATATGATTCATAGTTTTGTAACTCTTGTTTTCATAAAAAATACTTCAATATGTATTTTTAATATTAAGTAAGTATTAAGAAAGCAAACTGAAAGCAATTTTAATAATTATAAACTATTATTATACAGGCTAAGCGCGGTTTATTTTAATTTTTCATCACGATATTAATATGTAAGTTTAGAAAAATTTAGTAAATTCTAGTCTGTAATGATCGAAAAAATAATAACTATATAATAATCACTAATTCCGATATTCATCCCTCTCCATATCATAGGTGCATGTATTTGCTGGTATTTTGGAATACTCAGTATATTTCTACTTTATTAATATTATTCTCAAGCGTCTACTATGCGGATTTATAATAGCAATGAATTTATGAAGTACAATATTTATTTATTTTATGTTAAAAGGCAATTAGCTTAAACATAAACATAATATAAACTATTACTAACACGTTAAAAATAAGCATTGAGCATAATTAAAAAGTTTTATATCTAAAGTACCCTTATTTATACAGAAACACAGTGTTTATTTTTTTTTAATCACAAAAAAATTTGATTTGTCATTTATTTAAAATATTCCATCTATGCCTTGATTTGCAATCCGTTAATTTTAATATAATGTACATGTAGAAATTGCAAAATCAAAATGTTGTTACAAAAAAATCATTGCCAGTTTTAATTCTAAACGACCCGAATATTTTTTTATTCTATTTCAACCCTGTTTGGATACGTCAGAAAACATTGAATTTCATTAATGTTTTCCTTTTCTTAACGAAACGATTTTTTCCGCGTATTCAAACGCATCGATCATCACGGCACAATTTGACAAAACAATCGCCTGGCAATTTGAAAGTTTTGATGGTCCAGGGAGGAAGGACCTCCCGTGAATGAGGGGACCCTGCGGGGGTCCCTACCTGTCCACCGCGAGCCCCACGACATTGAAAGTTGATCACCACAACATTTATGAACTATAAAAAAAAAACATACCTTTTGCTAGAATTATTCGTGATGTGTCACAGAAATGCGGGAGAGAAGCAAATATTTGTGTAACGTGCTACGCTTAGGTTTTTATTTATTATGTACCGAAAACTTCTTATATTGAATAATAATTTAACAAGGTAGGGACGTAAATATTATTTTAACTAGCATTTGATATTAGGGTAGTTTTTGAATTAATGAATTTTTATTAAAAAGTGTCTAAATGATTTTTATGAAATGAGCTCATCACGAAGAGCTTCTAAACAGCTTTATAAATATAAACAAACTATACTAAAGGTAGTTACTAAGGATTTTAATATTCAGTACTCCATTGCATCCTAAGAATCAAGACTCTTTAATAAATCCTGGAAATTTCTGTGATTTAAATTTTGAATATACATATATTGCTCTTAAATTAAAGTTTTTATGTGATTTCAGTGGTACATAAATAGATTTTTACGTAGTTACAATTTGACTCGTTAGGGTTCTTATACGTAATGAACAATTCATTAAATATTTTTTTTTATTTGATGATTAAATTAATAGCCTCAAAATGTATCATAAAGAAAATATATTCTGTTCCAAAATTTTATATGTATAATTAATATTTTAAGCTGTTCAAACATTCCACTAAAAATATATGTTTTATATTTATTAATATATCTATTAATAATTTAATAAGTAAATATTTATTTGAATATCAACATAAGCTTACAACTATTATTCGCTATACCAGACGTAGTCAAAGAGTCAAATATAATCAGCAAAATGATTTAGAATTTCCTTGAGAACCATAAATATATGTTTTAAATATAAATTTAAGTAAACTTGCACATTATATTTATTTAACAGTTTAGAAGCTCCACTATTGTGCTCGTTTAGTACAAAAATTGCATTTATAAAGTATACATATCCATTTCTAAAATTTGATTCATAGCAAAATATAGAATCATTTTACTTTTTTTGCATTTCTGATATTTTGAAGAATAAAAACTGTCCTGAAATTATTAAAGCTGATAAAGTTATTGGTTTTTCAACAATATTTTGATAATTAGTCTATTATTTTAAATAATAATTATATTTTCAAACCTTTAACCCCCTGAGCAGTATCGCCGTACATGTACGGCGGTTGATTTTTCACTGTTCTAAGATACCCCAGTTAGTTATATATTTACATATTTAACTTAAAAATATTTTAATGTATATGATTTCTGTAGAAAATAATATCGATAAATTAAAGAGCACGAAATAAATGCACACTACAAAAAATATTGAGAGCTTCTAAATTGATATAAAAAAAATCACAAAAGCCGAATAATATACAAAAATTAAGTAAATTGTATAATAAAAAAGTCTTGAAAGAAATTATTAAAATATACTAATACAAAAAAATAGTAATATAAATCAAAGCAATGAAACGTTGAGAATCGATATTTTTTCTTTAATTTACAATAGATGCAATTTAAAATAATAATAATTAAATAACAAAAGAAATAATTATGGAAAATACGTAAAATTAACTCACTCCCATGTGAATGCTAATAAATGTATAAATTAATTTACTACTCAAAGGGTTAAAAAAAAACATTTTTTAGAAGACATTGTATTTTCTTTTCCGATTAATTTACAATTGAGCAGACTTATTTGTGATATGATGCTTACAATAAAATATTTTTTATAAGCAGTGTTGTTTTAACAACACATCTATCTATCATATATATATATATATTGGTAAAGGAATTGGAATCCGTTGTTATTTTAATAATCCTCACATGTAACAAAGATCCAGAAACTAAAAATAATTATTCATTTTCAACATACGAATCTAGCTGCAGAAAGTCGATAGACATTCGCAATTGTCTGCATTCCTGGCGGGCGACAGATTTTCAATAATAATTGTGAGCAAAGACATAAAGTGGAATGATTCATTAGCGGCCGCAGGGTGCCGCTACCTGTCCGCCCCGCTCCTGCAGCCGGCCCTGCGCTAATGGGATAAAAAATAACCAGGAGTCTCCGAGTTTGACAGGGGTATTTATTTTTATTATGTGACCCGTACACGATGCTGCATGGGAACGCGCTGTCGATGCCGATATTTCATTTCGAGAAAACGCACCTCGTTCTTCTATGTCATTTTTTGAAACGACGCAACATAAAGTTGAATGAATAACTGTACAATACTATTTACACTCTAATTTTATACAAACAAAAATATTAAACTATAGCTGTGTTATGTTTGTGTATTCTATCAACATTTGCTTTAACTTCATGTAAAAATATTTAAACATTGTTTATAATCAGTACCTAAATTCTCTAACTGCAGATTGCAAAAATGTATGGGGGCTTTCCACAAAGGCGGAAAAAATCCTGTCTGTGAACTTGAATCTCATTTTATCAATAATTCAAAGAGATTTTTTATCTTTATCTCGTTTGAAATACAAAAAATGTAAAGTAACAGCAATATTGACAATTTCTCTACGATTCGGGTATAAATAGGGGAGCTCAAAATCATAACTTGACGAAGTAGATTGATCTGTTCTGATCATTCGATTATTCGTGTTCAATATATTATAAAATGAGTATACTTTTAAGAACATTGTATAATAATATACCTACTAATATATTTTAATAAATAAAAAATATTTTGCCATACTTAAACCTCTTTGAATGAAAAATATAATTTACATACTTAAATTCTTAGCAGTAAAGATATTTATAATGATATACCATATTATTTTATTTACATACATTTTTTTATGTTTCACTAGAATTTTCGAGAAAATCGTGAAGTAAAAAGAATTCTTTTTTTTGAGAAATGCAAAACATTAAGAAACCAGAATACTTAATTTTAAATTATTTAGTCATTTTACATTTTAATGGTAATATTTTATCGATCATTAACTAGTATCTAAATCTTTTATCTTTACTGGTGATAAACATAAAGTAAAAACACTGCAGACTTAGAACTAAATCTTGTATCAATTCAATTCAATTATCTATAAGATTTTATTAACATCTTATAATCATTATCGTAATAAACTATTCTATAGCTATCGTACATACAAAATATTGTAATCTGAATTGAAGAAAGTATTATATTTTTATAAGATGCAATAATACATTATCTATGATAGCTATTCTCTACTATACAATAAAAATAATCTTGAAAATGTAAATATAATTCACACATAATTGATAATGAATATACTATTAGTCCATATTCTATGAAAATCATTAAAAATATATAATAAATGTTTCAAACTAAAAAGAATATCATAAATGACAAAGATTAGTATGTAGAAATTAAAGCATATAGCTAAAATTCTTGTCTTTAATAATAAAAAATATTTTTATAACCATATTATTTTCTTTAAATAGTGATGATTTTATATCGATACGTTATTTAAAGAATAATCTGAAACGCCTATTATTTCGACAAACGATTGTTTGATTAGCAGTTTTTAATGCTATTTTTTTAAATTTAATCTTATGCTATTATTTATAATTAATATAATACAATACGATATTATTTTAGTCTTACAGGAAACATCAAAGTCAGCGGATGCCGACGTGCTTTGCTAAAATGACAACTTCCTCCTATTAGTCATTCGAATAGAAATTAGTTATTCGATATCTGTATTGCGAAACGTTACATTGACTCATAAAAAGGGTTACTGATCTGCAAAAAAAATGTAATCGATTCGTAACATATTAATTTTAAATAAAACAGCGACATCGTATTGTTATCGTATGAAACGGAGACAATTTGATGTATTTTATGGGTTTACGCTTTAATTTGTTGTGTATAAACAAAATTCGGGGGTTGAACCCTAGCACTGTTAAATGTTGTTACGCCAATATAAAATACTGGGAGCGTGGTGAAACCATTTAGACACACAGCATCCCTACAAATTACAAATTGTATAAATAACGTATAAAATAAATTTATATCTACTTGAAAATAAAATGCTAAGAAAATTATTAATAATTACATTTATGTTGTTAAAGAAAATAAGTTTGTAAAATATAGATAAAATTCTGCACTTACACATTGGTTGTTATCATTATTCCAAATCGATTAAATAATTTTGCATATCTATTTTAATCTATAATTCTTAAATCAATATAAAACACTTTGCAATAATTAATATCAATAATATATATTAGCTGTCAGACTCTCACTATCGTGAGGTACCGCAGCTAATTTAAAGGGTGGTCCCAACGTTTTCAAAGAAGTACGATTTTAACTATTCTATCCTCTCTCTTTTTAACCTCTATATTACAAAATATTTTTTCAGAAAGTACAGTCAGTATTGACTACATAATCGGATAAGTAAACTTATCTTCTATAGATCTAGACGCCCCATGAGGTCTTAAGCGCCACCAGAATATTGAAATGCTATAGAGAAAGAAATGTCACCGATTGCGATTCGTGTCTTTCCCATCGTAAAAATGAATTATGTATGTCGAGCGCTGCCATTGATTTCCCGCGGGTATTGTGAGTGTTGCCAGCGCTAATGCTAATTGTTCGGAACTGATTTTATGACGACCCCGACGAACGGTGTTGCCATCTCGTCGCGTTTGATGTGGTCGCCATCCGTGAAATTGCTATTTTTATTCTGGAAATTGACAGAAAAATTCTTATAAGCTATGATACGTTAATAGGACTTCCCCTACAGCTATGCCTGGTTATATTAATTAGGATACATTTCCTCCTTACACTTTTCGTAAAAATATATATAAAACAAACCAGAATATTTTCAATTATATTTTTTTACTTGATTTAAATATATATATATGATAAGTATAACTGACTTAAATAAATCTACGTCTAGAAAGTATAATAGTTATTCAAAAATAATAATTAGAAAAGCAAAATACTACAATATTAAATACTATCTACATGTTTTCATCATCATTAGAGCTTCCAAATATTTGTTATTTATAATTCGTATATCAAAAATCAAACGATAAAATATTCGAAAATATTTATAAAGTTATGAAGAAGGCAATAAAATGTATCAAAACTATTTATTTTTATTTATGTTTCAAACTTTACGGAGTTTACTTTTACTAACTATTCTTGCTGCCGAAAAGACTCATTCAATTATTGTTGATGTGGACTTTATTGTCAGAAATGTGTTGTAAAAACAGAAATGTGCATTTATTTTTTAAAAAAATATAGTCTGAATTTTGCAAAGATATCAAATTTATTTCAAATGTATTTAAATTAAATTATTCAGTTTATAACATTTTTGTTGAAATTAAAATAACCTAGGTTTTTCAAGAAGACATTATTCATATCGACCGTAAACATTTAATGTCTAGTTAATTCAATACAAATATTGAGAAAGTTCCCAGCCGCATATAATTTCTAGAACTTAGCAATATATTAGTATTTCTACAGTCCACACACAGATTTTTTTAAATAAAATTAAATATGAACACAATATCTATTCTGCAATGAAATTACAATAAATCTAAATACTTGAACCTTAATAATTATCTGGATTTATCATCGTTAGGTTTTGATATTTAAGATTCCATAAATAATCCGTGTGCTAATCATAATCATAACCATACATCGCTATTTGAAAAGTTCGCTGGACCACCTTAATAAATATATACGTATATATACATAGCACTAGCCTGTTATAAATATTATAATATACAAATAAAAATAAAAATATATTATTTCGTAATAAAGAGTTACAGCATCCGCGCAACAATGACCGAGCGCTCCATTAGTTATCGACCATTTAACGGACGTTCCTCCAAATGGACTTGTCAGATTTTTGTCATTCTGACAGGGAGAGAGACGCGTGAGTGGAATTAAGAAGTTTTGTCAAATTAATTTTTCGTTCCTTTCAACGTGAACACTGTCAAACAAATGATGGTGCAAAATAGATGAGATTTTTTTTACCCTCGACTTTTTTCACATTACATATTTCTCATTCTTCAACCCAGTCACTTTAATATGGACATCGATTGGATGATTGATGAAGACAGTCTAATTTAAAATAATCTTCGTTTAGAATATAATAATACGAAATAATGCAATAAAGACTCACTAAACTTTGATTATCCAGGTTAAAAAGCAAACTTTAGCGAATGACAAATTTTAATAATACTTTGCGCAATTAATACAATCTTTTTGTAGGTTGTGAGAAAATTAATTACTTAAGAATTTTCAATGGCCAAATCTAAAAAATAATATAAATAATATAAAAAAATATTATTGATAAAAATAAGAAAGAGCATAAGGCTTAATTATGCTCCCTGTAATACTTTAAAACTGAAAAAATATTGTTTATTAAAGATTTATTAGTTATTTTACCGTATATCTATGTATTATAGAATACATGTTCTTTAGTCAGAACAAACTTTTTTAATTTAAATTTGATAGCCAATATTAAAATATATCAGAGGATGTAAAATATATTTTTCACGTAATAAATCAGAACCTTTCAAAGAAAATGCAACACCCGGAGAAACTAATATTTTTTAAGCACTTCTTAATAATAAAAAAGTGGGCAAGCCAACAAAATCAATAGAATTAAATATTAATGCGATTACAACATTTAATTATTTCACAAAAGCTTTATGCGCTTTTCTATTAATAAATTCGGTTATTATTTCAATATAGTCTAAGAAAACTGGTAATTATTATTGAGTGTTAAATATATTTAGTCACTCTTTACTCATTGTTAAGCATAGAAAAAAAAATATTTTAGAACGAAGCAATGTTCTGGAATACTATGTCGATAATTTTAAAAGTAATTTTGCTGCTTTTATGCATATTTTAAAATTGGATTCGTAAATACGCTTCAGCAGTATTCGTTCTTTCACAATTTTATCGGTAATTTCATATACATATTTCTCTAAGTATAATTTTTTCTTATAAACTGTACTATTATTGATTTGATAATTTTGTCAAAAACATTTTATTAAAAATATTCTTCAGCAGATTTTAATCTTTAAATTGACGATTTATCTCGAATTCTGCAGTGATTTTATTTTTGATTGCGATTTTTTTACACTCAAGTTCAAGTCCAAAAATAAATTTATCGAAGAATTCATTTCAACACTTTTGATACAGAATCGAATATATTCAATGGGGGTGTTTTTTTTCTTATGGTGGTTGATTCAATTATCAATGAAATTATATTTTTTTCTTATTTCATCACTTATATGATTCACAATATTAATGCATGCGTTTATTGGACAAATAATACGATCCATTTTAATTCCGTTCAGTTCTTGCAGATAAATTTTAATTTTAAAAGTATAGAATGACTGATTTTCCTTTGCTACACTATATGCACTTTAATTTTTTTATCTGCTCCTAAAACTTTTTCGCGAAATAATGATTTAAAAATAAATTCAACCTTCTTTTTTTCGGTTAAAAAAGTATTTTTAAACGCTCGTTTGTATACAGCAAATTCACAGTAAACGAAATTTTTTTTTAGTGATCTCATTGTTGACCCATTCTTCAGCAATTTTCATTCCTATCGCCATTTTAGTTCCATAAGTTCCAACATTTCTGAAAGGTGTGCAGCTTAGTTTCATTTTATGTATGTTCAACCATTCATTTTCTGAGCAAATTTTTTTTTTTTATCAAACGACCAGCAATCCGGTCAATCATTTTAAGTTCATTGCTCCTCAAGATCAGCTTGAGATGATTCACAATTAACTTGCACCAAGATTTCCACATTTTCTCTCATCATTTCTTTTATTATATTGTACTTTTTTATTGATACAATACATTATTAGAAAAAATGTATTGCTAATTCTACATACAATGCTACTATATTTATGGTAAAATCTTGTTGTGCAGTACAATTAGAACAAAGAGTCCTTCAAAATCAGCATCTGTCTCAATGGCAGTCTCGCGTTACACCACTCAACCAAAAAGACCACCTATGAGCTCGTGCACTTCGTTGATGTCATTAATACCAAGCGCGTGCGTTTCGATTGACACTAGTCACCCCGTTTTAGTAACAATAAAGATTTTTTTATTCTCTTCTCTCCACTTCATATTGTTACTCGGTTACCAAAACACTCGTTTGCATCACACGCGCTCCGAAGCCATTGTTTGGCACGCACATGCCAATTGTTTAAACTTCTCCCATTCACGGGGTCAGGAGTGTGATGTACAACGTTCAACATTCCGAAACACAGTATTCATAGTCACAAAATAATAAAAAAATTGAAATAAAAAAGCTATTCCAATCTCATTAGATTCTTATTGGATTGAAAAGCGAATAGATAGAATTTTTCATTTTTAATATGACACATAGATTTTTCAGGTACAATAAAAACCAGATAATGAACGTACGCCATCGGACCACTAGAAATACCAATAGAAGCTGTGTCAGTTACAAAAGTCTAATAGACACCACACACGTTCTGTATTTTAAAATAAAATTTCGTATAACTATTTTTCAAGTGCAACATATTCAATATATTTTTGTTACAACCATAATATTATTATTCTGTACATTTGATTATATGTATAATAACCTTTAGAAGTCCAAAGATATGTTTATGCCATGTCCAATATATTTTCTATTTTCTAAAACCGTATTAAATGATTTTTGTTATTTGTATAACTTTCAAATGTATATATTTTTATTATTATTTTAACCCTTGGCTGCGAAGCCTTATCAAATTAATATCTAAATAGCAATTTACTACACAATAAAATAATAAATGTTCAGAAAAATGTCCTTAACCTTAAAAAAAAAACCTAACAGCCTATTAAAATGTATCTTTAATAATAACACCAGATCCAGTAGTAAGTATAAAAGTAGCAATTGTCGATATGTGCAACTAAAGAGTTGAAGTAATATATTCTTGCTAAGTAGATCAAGTTTATATAAAATATTGCTTATTATCGGCCTATTTACTATTAGTTTGCCATTTTCATTTTTTTTTTAAAACAAATATAAAAACTTAGTAGTATTTTAGATTTACACCAGCATGAATTTTATCAGATAGATTTACTTAATCAAATTAATGAATTCACAAAAATTTAATAAATGTTCTTTCGAATTTTAAGACCGAATTATTCTTGAAACTCGCGTTAAAATGATCATTCAACAATTAGGATAAACTAGACAATAGTGGTATCACACAAAACCCTCGTTACGACTATAACTAAATTGTTTCCCATAAAAATCACGCTAAGATTCCCCGGTGCATTGAATGAATATTTCTTTGTTACGAAATGGTTACGGAAAACAAAAAGCATCGTAAGGCCACAACATTCCCGTTACACAATTCGCCCTCGGATATGTCCATCAAGCAAATGTCACTTTCTAAAGACGTATACATATTGTTCTAAGAAGCGAGTGCAATGATTGGCTGGATGATTTCTGAATAATTGTGGGTGGTCAGAAAGCTATGCAGACATGAATACATAAGCCTGGTCTCCAATTAGGAGAAGGCAGACACCGGCAGAATTCGGCCCGCCCGCGAAGCTCACATCGTGAGAAGGACTCTACTATATGAGCACCTCCGCTATAATGTCGCTGCCACACCAATCACAACTCTCAGGATCTTTCAACGATATCATCCCTCCGCCAGCTTCTCCACCACCGCTCGGAGAATAACGATCTCGCAATATGTAATATAATCTAATAAAATTCTCATTAATTTCACCTGCGTCTTACTGACTGCGAAGTCACACTCCAGAGTTATATCATAAATGACTTTTAAATCTGCTGGTTTAATTTGAGACTTGAGCATTTTTTTAGCAAAAACTTTATTTTATTTCCAAAGATACGCTATTAATTTATTTATATATTAGGAAGCTAAAATTGATTTAATTGTTTAAATTTATTTAGCATATTGCAATTTTTTCAGTAAGAAGTTAATTAAAACATAATTTTTCAGAGCTTTTAATATCTGTATCAAGTAAATCTAAAAAAATTTATAAAAAATTATCATAAAACATTTATATTAATTTCGTCCTAAATTATCGGGAATAAAATTATAAATAGTTATTAGAAAATTATAAATTAAATAACAAGACATTTTAGTTTGTTTCATTATGAAGTTTTTCAACCTAATATTATATTATTTGCGAAATTATATAGTTACAAATTGTTAATTACGAATATCTGATTTTTGTTGATTTTTTGTAATTCCACTTATCTGCTCTTAGAGTTGTGATCTATATAATTATAATTAATAACACTCATTTAATGATTTATTCAATTAATAAATAAATAGATACCGTCATTTAAATAGTGTCGGAATAAATAAATGCCGAGCGTGTGCACGCCCCTTGAGTTTTTCCGCTGATGTAGGTCTCCTTTGTGGCGGACACAGACAATGGCTTGCAGATTGCTCTTGTATCAAAAACGTTTCTTTGTCTCAGAACTCTTTCCTTGACAATGGGGACTACATCTGTCCGAAGAGAGCGTATTGGTCCTACCACTCGCTTTGTTATTCGATTCTCAAACGTCCGTCTATCGACCATCAATCGGTAAACAATACAAAACGATAATTCTAATTCGTCCCCTTAACTATCAAACGCCAATCTGTGGCGTCCATCCTCTGGCCGACATGTGTGACAAGACGGCCAGGATCTAAATTGCATTGTCCAAAATGTGAGGGTCGTAATTTAATGAACCTCAAATATGGGGGTAAGCAGAGATTGCGGCATTGGAAATACATAGTGTACGTATTAAAGCATTTGTTAGCGACACCAATTACACATGCCGCCAGTTAGAGTTAGAGTTAAACAACACTCAAAGGAAACGTTTAAAGCTAAACCAGCGCCTCTCAAAATATTCACAAATATTTTTAAAAAATCATGAATGTAAACATTTCTTTTTACATTCTTATGACAATTCAAAACCAATGTTAGTTTATAATTTAATGTTGTTTAGATTTAAACATCATGTAGATGTAAAAGTATTAGAAAACATTTGGAAAACCACCCTATAAACTGGGGTGACTACCCTCCGAATAACTTAGAACCCCCGCAGAGCGCACCATCCACCCTCTGCGATGTTAAATCGTCCACATATCACATATCACCACCGACCACTGATTTTGATAATAAATTAAAACAATCGCCTTAGGGTGTCTTAATGCGATAAAAAAATATTTAGCATATCATATGATACTGTCAATCTTTAACTGCCCTTGTACATTTCTTCTTTCTTTTTTTAAAAGCTTTTTAATAAATAACAATATATTTTAATGACTCGCGACGATTTGACGTCGAATTTTAAACCCCTTTCACAATTTTGATCGTATTTTAAACTTTAGAGACATATAGTTTTCACCTGACAATTCAAAATAATTGTCTTTGCAGCATAAATGTTAAAGAATATTGTTTAATGACCGTGAACTCAGACATGAGTCCTGCGTCATGCGCTTTCTTTTATTAAAAAAAAATACTAGGACACCATAAAATTTGCCTCTATATCAGTGGTGGCCAACCCGTGGCGCATTGGATGATCACAAGTGGCGCATTGCATCCTTGCGCCCACTTATTCTTAAAAATAGGCGTCATAACTAAATCCATATTCATATTTTGAACTCAAGTCCCCTTAGTTCAATTCATTTAGCCTTCGGTAATGTTCAACTTTACGCGGATTTTTCCGCGGTGCACCAGTTAAGAACCATGCATGGAAAATCTAAAATTAGATTATAGTAAACTCATCAGTGTCTGTACTGATGGAGCGCCATCAATGATAGGTAAAGTCAATAGCTTTACAACTTTGCTTGAAGACGTCCTGTATTAAAAAATCACCAAGAGGCATTGTGTAGGAAAACGTTAAATATACAGCATGTTATGTTACCGGTTGTGAAATGTGTGAATAAAATTAGAGCAAGAGAATTCAGAGAATACTGTAAATTGCTAGATTTGGAACATGATGAACTTATCCTTCATTGTGAACTGCGCTGGCTTTCTAGAGGTCAGATTCTGAGTAGATTTTGGAAATTGAAAAATACCGTTTCTAATTTTTTGGTAAAATAAAATGAACTACCTGATAAAGGAACTAATTATTTGATAACAACTGGCTTTTGATTTGGCATTTTTAGTTGACATTACTAGCCATCTCAATGATCTAAATATAAAACTGCAAGATAAGAATACATTTTTTTCTAGCTTAGTAAATAGCATTAGTTCATTTAAAATGAAATTAAAATTGTTTATCTCCCTGTTATAAAATGAGGATTTAAGTAAATTTCCACACTTAAAAGAGCAGAGTGAACGTGCTGTGAGTAATAACAATTTGACCAAATATATTGACAAAATCAAGATTTTGCAAGAGTCGTTTGAAAGTCGTTTTCGTGATTTTGCTAAATAAGAAAACTGAATGCTTTCATTTATAAACCCATTTTCAGTTAGTGAAAAAAATAGAATGCAGATGCCTAGTAACATGCAAATGGAAACAAATTCCTTCTTAAAAATTAAATTTGATAAGCTTTTCCCGGATCAAAATGCGTCTGACATTATTAATTTCTGGCATTCAATACCCAGTGAACATTTCCCAGAGCTAAGAAAGTTTGCAAAAAAGTATATATATCGCTTTGGAACCGCATACAGGGGTGAACAAGCCTTTTCATAAATGAAGTTAGTAAAAAGCAAATCAAGGTCGCGAATAACTGATTCGAATTTGAACAGTGATCACCCTCTCTTCCGTATGATTATTTCTGACTATTGTAGATTGGTGCTCTAATAAACGTGTCTTTTGTAAATTAATTAATTGAATTCCGTGATTGCGTTATTCCCTTTCTTTCCATAAGCAAAGCAGTTCCTACTCCTATCTCTATTTTAGAACCCCAAATGTGAACGTAAGAAGGTAAAAAAATGCTTGAGTTGTATGGCGCATCTGAACTTGTCTGTGAAAAAATTGGCGTATGGTATACAAAAGGTTGGCCACCTCTGCTCTATATGATAATCAAAGTTGATACTATACTATTTCTATGTACTATTTAATAAAAAATAAATTATATTTTACTTAATTTTTTTGTAAAAAGAGTCGTTTTATCTCATTGCAAAGCAATGCAATGAGACGTCGCCTTTTTAGAGCACGTGATTTTTTTATGAAATGTATGAAGCATAATTATTTATTTTATAAAAAAATAAAATTTATGTTACACTTCTTGAACAGAAATAAATTTCAGGGGGAAACTGCCTGGCTAGGTAAACACAAAACCAACCCAATCAAACGAAATCGATTGATAGTACATTAATTAATAAAAATTTTCAATGTTATCGCAAAATTAAAAAGTAAAATCGTTACGATATATGTAGATAAATTAAATAACACAGTAATCAAATAGCTTAACTAAAAATATCATCTATTAATTTACGAACATTTTTACAAGGTGTTTGTTATTTTGAAATTTCCTCACCATTTGTAAAACCGCAATGATTCAAAGATTAAAAAACCAGAGGATAAAAGCTACAATTCAGATAAATTATCGCTGTATTAGTCAATTGTAAAATAATTAAAAAAATAATATTATTGCACTCTGGGGTAAGTAATAAATCATGAACGAATAAATATGTATTTTTCATTCCTAATATTTTGTGTAAATTGAAAATAGTTGCAATGGTTATAAACTAGTTATTTATAATTTAATAATATGTATGTTCAAATGCATCCATGAATTTTTATATAAGCAATTCATAAAAATATCCGTTTATAATATAATAAAATATGCACTCACCAAATTTTTCGGCGTCCTTTTTCTGCTTACAACTGTCACAGACACATTTATTTTAAACATTACACTTAAAAACCACACTAAATCACTATTTATATTTATTTTTATTATTCACACTTTTTTATCTATTTCAATATTTTTTTAAACGTATAAAAACATTCGCCAATTTGAAGAGAAATTTCACAACTTCTGCACATGTATGCTTTATCTCTCCTTATTTCATGTTCAGAACAAACACGACATTTTTCCGAACTTTTTATTTTTATTAGCTGATGGTTTTTCAGCTTATCCGAAAGCCTTTCTAGTAGATCGATAACACGGGCACCCCAAGATGTGGTAGAAACTGGTGAATGTCGATAAATTTCACGTAGTTCTGCATCGATCCTTACTCAAAAGATCTTTGAATTTAATTTTGCCGTTAAGATTCAAATTTTGATAGACACTGAACGAGTAAAACTAATAATAAACAACCGTTTTTGTTTATTCAATTGTTTTTTTAAAATATTAGGTAACTAGGTATCGATCGACACGATCAACACTTCAAATATTTATATATTGTAAAGTCGGTCGTTCTGCTTTTTTCCCATGTCTATCATCTGGCTGTTATGAAAAGTAGGTATCATTCTTAAACCTTTTTTTTATTTGTTTTCCAAATTTGGATAAGCGTGGAACAATTAATAATCTGGAACAATTGTTTCACAAATATTTTGCGAATAAAACGCTATTTTAAAAATAAACACAATGCCACTTGTCCAGATATGGGTTTAACACTTTCATTGCCGTGTTCACTTATCTTCCTGGATTTCCGGAATATAATTTTAATTTACAAATATAACTGGTATCTGATTCGCAAATCATTCTATTCAACATTCCATATTTGATTGAGGACTGAACGTCCGAAAATAAGTCTACCTAACCATGGAATCATTCCCTCATCCAGGAAAAGTTTTGCTTTGACTTGTAAACATTATTGAATTTGCCTAAAGAGTGATCAACAATAGGTTTTACTTTTGCCAACCTATCTCTATTATTTAAAATTGTTGCATTTTTATCAAAATGCAAAAAAAGTTAAAATTTGTCTAAAATTATTTCTTGACATAGTTTTTCGAAATATTGGCGTCTCGATTATGGGGTTTGTTGAGCTTATGCACCATGCCCATTATAATAAGTAAACTAAACCACTTTTTCAGATCATTTACTGTCGCATCGTTCCATTGTGCATTTTTTATTATATTTTTGTATTTGTGAGATGCTTTCCGATGATATAATTCTGTTCCTGAAACTATTATTTCAAACAAATGATCGCTTATAAATAAATTGTCCACTTCTTAGGTGCTTCCACTATTTTTGGGAAAACTTGTTCCCCTGGAATACCTTTAAAATCTTGATTATCGCTTGTTGGATCAAATTCACTTCAGTCTTTTAGGATAATATCACTATCACTAAGTGAAAGTAAATTTTTTTAAAGTCTATGTTCACGTACACTTGAATTAGAATCACTTTTGCACATATCACTGGAGGCATTAGACAACGTGTCTTAAATTTTTTCCAAAAAGGTTTCATCTCTTTCGTCCTTTTGGAGTGATTTAAAATATTTTTTTTAAATTAAAATCACAATCACAACAGATCACTGAGAGAAGAGCAATTTTCGCGATACGTTTCGGTCGATAGTTATATACTGCATTCCTTTGATTATAAAATGCATTATTTTATCTGCGTGGAATTCTCGAATTAAAGGTAAATCATATACTCTAATACAGGGTTTCCCAAACTTTTTCAGCGACGGAACACTTGGCAAATCCGAAAATTTTGGCGGAACACTTACCTTATTTTTTATATAGTATAAATAAAAATAAAAAAATGTTATTAAATAAATATTAATTAATAAACATAAAAATTCAAATAAATATAACTCCTAATAACTCTGATGATTTTGGGTTGTTAATTTTTTTATTTTTTTATATATGAAACTTCTCCCTCCAGAATTTATACACATCAATGTTGAATATTTAACACATATTTTCAAGCTTTTTTATCAGATTTATGAACAATTTTAATGTATTAGGAGCTCGTATTCAAGCTTTTTTATCAGATTTATTTACAATTTTAATGGAGCAAGACTAACAATTTTTTTAATTTACTCCAAATTTTTGTGAAATATTTATTCAGGCTCCGCGGAACACCTATTTTGGATATAAATTTGGAAATAGTTTGGGAAACCATGCTCTAATAGATAGATTTTTAAAAACTATGTATCGATATATTTATGGGAAAAATCATAAGGAAGCTACATATTTAATTTCAATAAAATATCTTAATTGGTTTACAAGTTATAGGGAATTCACTAAAAAAGATAATTGTTTGCTTTTATTCTGCGAAATCGCGGTGCCACCAAGCAAGGATCGGCAAAAAAACCCCGGGCGGTAAGCTGTTAAAAAGTATTTTTTCCAGTATTTATTAAGTCGTGTCAATTCATTTGTTTCGTGTGCTTAATTGTGGATTTTTTACCTCCGTTTTAGTTGAATACAAAAACCACAATGAACTCGAGTAGCAAAGATGCTCGATCAAAGAAGAGAAGAGTGACAGAAAAATTGAGAATTTTTCAAGACAAATTAACTTCAGCTGTCTGACTTTTTGGGTAAGTCAATAATGTGTTAGTTATGGATCACGTTTTTTGCGATTCTGATGATCGATACATTTTTTGTGTGCCGTCAATCGTCGTCGTTGTCGTTTGACAACATGCAATAATATTAATATTAGGTTTTATTTATATGAACGAAAATTAGCATATAAATTGAAATTTATTCTTAACATTTTATTTTATTCAAACCATATATGTACACTATAAAATTACATAGATAGATAGATCAATGTGTATTTTAGATTTATTTATTGAAAAAATACATCGGCATATATTCCGTCACTGTACAAGTGTTTCCAATACGTATTTGATTGTCTTATGATAAAAGTGCTCTCGTATTTGAATAGAACATATAGTATACAAATATTAAAATAGCTAACAAAGCATGATTTAAAAATAGCGAGGTCGAATATCTTACTACTATATAATGCTTACTCAAAAATCCTCTAGCAGCGGGCGTCCAATCTTGTAAGACAAAGTTGTGGCAGAGGAGGCTGCGTGGAAGTGGAGCAATGGCTTTCTTATCGGCGGGCAATAAATCGTTGCATGTCCAGTGTTTAATTTATGGTGAAAGCTTCAAACAGTGTTTGGCCATGTTGACTCCGATAAACGCAATGTTTAGATGTCATATCGTCCCAGAGGATTTAGCGATCCCGCGGGCACATTCCTACCCTATCTCCGCGCTACCCCTATAAATAAATTGAGACTCAAAATATACGCAATTACTCCGCGGAGAGCCACCCAGAGAGCGCGAATAAATTGGGGTGGGACACCGTTAAAAGTACAATTGAACACACTTTTAGAACGTTAGTTGGCTGAGTAACATAGAATTATTCTGGGTGCGACATTTGGGGATGTTGGTGGCACTTGTTGGTACAAGGAGAAAATATGTCGGTATCAATGGGTTGTTTAATGTTTTGATTGTGTTCATTGTGGTGATTGTGTAACCAGTATGTATATTATATATAAAAGACTAGCAATTAAACGTCAGTATAAAAAACACATTTGTGGTGTCTAGTCATTATTTTACAATAATTATAAAATTTATCTACAATTAATTATTATTTTTTTTAATGTATATATGTACATATGATTACGTTCCTACGGTTTTGTAATATTTCTAATATTTGTTTCATATATTTTTTACATGAAACTGAATCTTAAAAACAAGAAAAACACAAGTTGTGTATTTTAGTTCTAGACGACACGATAAACGCTTAAGAACCAGTTGAAGCAAATTTTAAGGCAATAATCAGCACGTGTAATTCGATACTGTACCAGAGATTTATTGAAATCATCCCGCAGAGGACCGCAGGCGCCCCGATCGAAGGGGCGCCGCGAGTCGATCGCAGATAATATGTGCGATGGCCGAAAACAATGAGAGCGGTAAATCTGAAACAAGCGTCGTCGTATCCGGCAGCCATTAAAAAACAAGATGGTGTTTGTGAGCGGAAGCGGGCCGGAGATGAAGCCCGCGATACAATATCCGGCTGGGTGGGCCGAGACACTCGAGACAAAAGCCGGCAGCCGGCCCTGGACTTTCTCTCCCGGTCACTGAAATTTCAACTCGACGTGTGTTAGGGGTGCATTTTTCCGGAAGACACATAAATTGTGAAATATAAAAAAAAATAGGAAATTCTTTTAAATATTATATTAGGTTACTAGAAAAATACTATAGGCTCTTCAAATACATTTTTCGCAGTAAATAATTTTTTTTTTCTGTGGTGGAAAATTTTAAAAATCTCGAAATGTACTTTTGGTCGCAACTTAGTTGTTGATCTTTTCTGTAAGAAATTAGCAAAATAATTTAGCAAGTGATAATATGTTAAAATAAATATTTCGTAGCGCAACTCGTTCAATTATTGAAGGGTCAATCATGGGATATGTGCTCACGTATTGTTGTGTAAGAGTCGCAGTTTTTTTGACAATAACTATATGTAAAAAGTATGACATATTTATAAAGCTATTAAATATATTGGAAGTGATTATAGTGAAATTAAAATACCTACGATGACTTTCGTGTGGGATAAGCTCACGTTAAAGATCGGAGATAGTATGGAAAACTAGTCGAAATGACCAAAGAACTGGATCTAAATCTGTAAGAAGAGGATTTTGTTTTCAATGGAAATGAACAATTAAGTCTGATTAAACTTGAGGATGAGATAAAAGAATATACAATTGTGCAAACTACCCATTGAAGTTTAAGGAATATAAGATATTTATATTATGCTTCCGTACAGAACAGAGCAAATTTACCTCGTTCGTCTGCGTATTATTACATTATAGGTATAGTTATATCTTATTATAGGTATAAGGGTACGGGGCTACCCCACCTTCAATTCATGCTTCATCCCAACTCCCACCCCCTCAGGACCCTCACCCAACAAACAGCGCGCGGGAGATAGGTATCACAATCTCTGGGCTGACTCTCGCAGATAAGCCGACGAGATCCGGGCGAAGATGAGTAAAAGTGGCTCATCTTTCATTAAATTTATATTTTATTTATTATAATATATTTTGAGAGCTCGGATGATATTAATAATTAAAAATAAAATGAAATGTATATTGAAATCTTAGAATCATACAATATATTTATTTATCGGTTATTTCCAAGATTATGAAAATGACTAATGAAATGCACTAATTCTTATATCATAAAAGCTTCAATTGCTTCAATGTAAGAATATCATATAAGCAATCATAATATTTAAAAACATTTTTGCACAAATAGTACCATTTTTCTCTTAAAAATCTAACTGGTGCAATGCGCGTATTTTAAATACAATTACATTTTAAATACTGTTAAGCATAAAAAATGTTTAAAATGTCTGGATTGCAATATTCTATATTTAAAGTCCATCTGAAATAAAAACTTTTTTTTATCAATAGCTCATTAAATCTGTCATTGAATTCGCTTTTAAGTTTGAAATCAGTATTTGCATTCTTTATATAATTTGTCATCTATCAAAATCAATCAATAATAACAAGAAAGATTTGTCATGAAAGCTTATATATAAAATTAATATATTTTTTCTTTATATTTTGATATTTGTTTTATAGTAAGCAATGTAATTTTGTGTAACTAAAATTAAAAAATCAGCAATTTATTATCATTGTGTTTTAGGGCCAACTTGTTAGGTTGGGCATGCAATATTGTCAGATAGCAACACTTTTCACTGCCGCTCTGTCGTGTTCCCCGCTTCGTTTGCCACTCTGAATACATTTGCGTCTTACATACAATTAAATAGATTCGTTTCAAATTCATTAACAGTATATATGGGATGTTCAATGTTTTGATCAACATTCGCTCACACCTAACCTGTCTAGCAGTTTTGGTGCAATTCTAAAATTAATAATTTATTGTCCATTTTTGATAAATGCTATAATACTATTTTTATTCTAACCATTTGATATTAATTTTTACCCTGAATAATATTATTATGACCATTCGTTATTTTAATTCTGATTATCCTATATTTTTATTTTAACTGTAAGCTATTTTTATTTTTACCATTGGATTTTTACTATAACCAAAAGTTGATTTAAATTCTGATCACTTATTTTGTTGCCTTAATATAATTCCGGTGGATCATCACAGATTAGGTTTTCTTAGATTTTCCTCCATATTTGATAATTTTACAGGAGCAACAAAAAACTTAATAGACAACTTGAAAATAGAAATAGAAAACAATATAACAATTTTATTGATATGAAATTTTGATATTTAATTGCAGATTTTGGAAAAAGCAATTTTTTTAAACATATGTATTTCGATTGAAGGTACAAAATGGCATTGTTAAGTAATTTTCACACAAAAGTGGAGTTAACAAATTTACAGAATATAATATCTTTAAAATTTAAAAATATAAAAATAAGTGATGACGATCATATCGAATATAAGTGCTAACGAAATATCATAGATAGAGCTCTACTGATTTCTGAATCAAGTATAGGAACATCGACTAACAGCAGTTGACCATTGATTAGTTTGTACTAATAGCTGATGCTTATTTAGATCATATTGTAAATAAATACATAATGGGTTATTTTTAATTTACTTGCTTATCTTTATTCAAGCAAAAGTGACTCTACTGCGAGACGAATTGCTGTACCAAATTATCATCGCCATATTGAATGCCAATTGCTGTCGCGTTAACTATAAACCCTAACTGTTACCTCTTTTGGTAGAATTCTCATTGATTACTTTTCCTCTATATTTAGAAATATCACATTTACAATCGTAACATAAATTGTATTATGATCGATCGCAAAAATACCACCCGAATAACGCTCATCGATAAGAAAATTCATACACGGGCCCAACTTGGGACAACGGCCCATTTCACGGACATTTTCCCTCTGAGACGATGAGGATCACAGATAGGAGGGCCGCCCCTTACAGATACCCCCTCCATCGGGGCCCCTCCCGCCCTTGGCCTCCTTCGCCCCTATTCGGGGGCGGCGGGCGCAGCCTCCGCCCCGTCGGGGGTGCACCACTTGAGAAATCAAATATACCTACCTACATATAGTATTAAGGGTACATGGATATACTACGTACATATCCATAATGTACAATATCTACGATGTTATACGGGTTAAACACAGGGCCTGTGATTCTGGCTGATCTTCGTCGTATATTACCATATTGTCATTATTCCAATAATCCCGGATAATATAAGGAAAACCATAATATTTGCTTTTACTACCTTGGGATGTAACTGCTAACGTATTGATTTTATATTAATTAAATATATGTAGGTATTATGTGCTACAGAGGCAAAGGATTTAATATTGATTTGTATTGGTACCTATTGTTTCCGATAATGTATTAAGGATGATAAATAGTATCTATAGATACAGTTTCAAAACATTATCTATTGTTATTATGACTTAAGATTATGAAAGATTCGGTGAAACTATGTCAATAATTATTCGAAATATATAAATAAATCTTTTTGTTCTATAATCATTAATTATTGGCATATTGAGATTCCTCGCAATTTATAAGATACCCATATTCTGCAAATTAACACCTTTTCTAACCTTTTTAATGTCTGAACTGATGTAGGTGACACGTTAAGCTTTTGTGCTAGCTTCTGCATCGTTAATCTCGGACCTATTTGATGGCAGCCCTAATATCCTCACTAACAACCAGCCCTTATGTAGATACTCTACGTAAGGGCTGGTAAAAAAAAATTAGAACCACATTTGACTATTTCCAAGTTTAATGAAATCACTGCCCATTGCCTAACAAAAGTGTTTATGAGTTGAAACTCATAAAGCATAATATAGCTTAACTGAGATTATTTTACATCTTAAACATATTGAAACAAAAAATATCTCATTACTAAATAGCATCATTTATACGACGTATGTTAACAAACACTGAAAGAATAGTGAAATTAATTCATAAAAAATTCTACATTTTTGCAAAAGTAAGAAAATTCATTATATCTGATTTATTCAGTTGGTACAGATTTACTCCGTTGTAACGCATTGGGCTTACGCCTGACAGATTACAACGGAAGATTTAATAAAAAAAAAAATATTTTAGCATGTGCTCAACTCGAACAAACAATGAGAAACACTTGGTGTAACTTCGCCTTTTATCGATTTAAAGAAACTAGCTAAATTTTTGGAGCGGCCAAAAATATATTTATCTAGAGGGGAGCATTTTACGACTAACCGGCTCATAAAATCAGCACCTGTTAACTGTTATTTATTATTTTTAATATTTAACATAGATATTTAGTGCATTCAGCTTAAGAACCACACTACACAAACGGTCCTTCCATCGCAAAAATTCCGCTCCCAAACAAGTGCCGCCCGGGGCGTTCCGTCCTCATCCTAGTTTGGCCACTGATACAAACCATATTCCATAACAATTGTTACAATTTTAAGCCGAGAAAACAATAAAATAATCTAGAAAATTGAATGAAACTAAATTTCAACATATAAATATTATTCATTTGTTACCGTTATAATAAACCGAGTAGTTGAAGTTGTAAGATTTAACCATCGGAGGTCATCTAGTTATATAAAACTCTTAGTCCGCATGTAATTGGTGACATTTTAATAACAACTTACTCACATTTGCTTAAATCTATCTTTGAGCCCAGTGGTCCCCAATCCATCGTTCGCGGTCATTTTTGCTAGCTCGCAACGTTATTTTCGGTGAGTATTTAAAATTCTATGATAATTTTTTTTTTAATTTTTGCCGAAGAAATTTATTTAGAATTTAAAAAAATTATATCTCAGATTATACCCACTCAGAAACTCATAAATATTACTACTTATGGTGCTCTAGCTTTTACTGGTGTTTATAATGGTTTTATTGCTATATGTGTCCTTGTTTTAATTTTTACCACTGCATTATCAATCAGCAATTATTGCAAAATATCTAAAATTCAACAATATAATGAAAATTGTTTTGGAAATAATAACTGAGTGAGATCTCATGTTCTTCAAAGACAATTATTCAAAACCTAAATGGATAAGCTGTATTATAAGCTTTTTATATACATTTTTTATATATTTTATGTACGTTAGCTAAATAAAGAAAGTGTTCTCCGTCGTTTTTTTAAGGAACATAACATAATTTATCCAGTACTTAAAGAGACTAATTGGTTGCAGGATTTTGCCTTTTTTGTAGAAATCACAGAAAAACTTAACGAACTAAATATTAAACTTAAAGGAGGAAATAAAAAAGAAAAAAATCCATTGCACTAAAATAAGTTTTGTCAATATATTCTTAAAAAAATTAAATATCTTGAAAGATCAAGACTTTAACGAGATTAGACCCATAAACCATAATACGCTTGTTCTTATTTATAAATTGATTTAAACCGAATCTGATACCATTTTTATACAGAACATATAAATACAGTATATATGTATATGTATGTACATATATTTATATATTGTATGATACATAGCATTTTATTACAACGCCAGGTTTGCCGCACTTGGACGTTAAAACTCTCTAGGGACCATATATCACGACGATAATATCTTTCGCCGGGGAGGACTTTAACATAATGCTTTCATCTTTATTCTTTATAAAGGCGCTTCTTATATATTTAAAAGGGATGTTTAAAAAAAGAGAAGTAAGAAAAAACGAGAAAAAGTCGCAAACGAAATCGTCCCAAATCCGCGGCATATTTTATTAAGGTGCTTAAGGAAGCCCTTAACGAATTTGAAAACTGCCCTACTGTCGTCCCCCGCCCGGGGCCGCCATTTACACGGGATGAATTTTTCACCGAAATGATGTGCAATTTTAACAGATTCGAGAAAATAATGTATAGTATAATGAAGGATTTTTTCTGTGTTACATCTTCTGAATCATATTTTTTAATTAAAGGGGGTTGTTTCTTTCAGGAAGTGCGCGCGTGCGTCATGTCCTGACAGCTACAGTGTGCTCAAACGCATGTGTCTTTTTTATGAATGACACCCTCCCAACGAATTATTTGAGTATCAGATTACGCGATTTGATTAGGACCATTCATCGGATGCTGCGGTTCACGTGAGAATACAAGACTCTTCTGACATATAGTAGGTACAAGGCGATTTATGGCTTTGGATAATTTTAATCACGCCTTTTGATTAATTGACTAGGGGACGCGTCTTAATATAAAATTCTAATATTAAATCTGTAGAATATAATATTAAACGCTTAAGCTCTAAATTATCGCAAACAATCAAGTTTAATTTATTTTATGTAATGTTTTGTATAATATATGTTAATCTAATTTGATAGTTAAGATTCGTTACTAAACTATTGTTTATTTATTTTATTAGCCACCAATATGTTTCGGCACAGTGTATGAAAACTTTATATATCATATCTTACCGAAAATCGGCTATCAAATTGGTGAATTTTATTTTGTTAATTACACAAAATATTTCAGTGAATTGCACCCAAATCTTACTCTCAAATTGCATAGCGATGAGATGCGACGTCTGCTTATACTTTTTTTTCAGCTTATTTTCGCATGAATAATGAATTAGTTAAGATGTAATTTTGCCCTCTTATTATTTGGCCGAGATATTGAAGCTTTCTTATCTCTATAATCCATAGAGTTTCTCATTACTTTTTCATACGTCGCATCGGAGGAATTAAATATACGTAATTCGGAAATTTTGCGCATACATCTATAGAGCCAAATCTCAAATACTTAATTGTTGATTTAAGGTCCTCCACTTCGTATAGAAAAGCTCAACTATATAAAGACGAACCATGCACGTTCTTAATTGAAGGATAATGTCACGCTTAGTCTCATTCTGAGAAATGCACTTGTATAAATTTCTTTTCGAGCTCTTACTTCTTGAGATGAGTGCCATTTCTTACTCATGAGTACTTGTATCATGTGACTCGGTTTGATATTAGTGTTTTTGGCTGGTCTATGATGTAATATTTTTGTTGCAATTATTCATTTAATTTTACGAATGTTCAGTTTCAGATCATACCTGTTTCTTGCCTCGTTCACCTTTTTAACCAGTGTTTAAAAGTGGCTGGCATTATCTGTAAATTATACTGTATCATCCGCAAATCTATATGCTATATGATATAACTCCGACGCTATATTTTCATAGATAGGTTACCTTCAAAGGTTAACGATACCTACGTCCCAGATTTTTTATAGTTATTTTCTCTTAGATAGGTTGTCATACAATATTACCAAGGCTCATCTCCCCAGAATAATAAAATTAAAAATAATTAAAAAATAATAAATTAGCAAATTAAAATTTGATAATATATTTATTATATTGCAAAATAAGTGCTAATAAATTGTACTAAAATATTTTATTGCTTGCAAAATAATATTTTTTATTATCCTAGTGTTCTACTTATAAATAAATTGCAACATACATATACAGAAATTTCCCCCCTTTGAAATATTTTTTTTGGTATGGCGTCAATTGTTTTTGTCAATGGACGGATTCCGCGCTGTTATGTCCGCGCGTGCGCACAAATTAGCGGCGCTTATGACTCGCGACGGCGGAAGCGAACGGCGCCCGCGTTTTTTAATCCGTTAAAAAACGTCTGGGTATCGTTTAACGGCGGCTTCTTATTACGAGATAAAATAATGCTAGCCCACGTTCAGACGAAGACGCGATACGATCTTCTTTGGGAGAATATTTTAGGTATAAATAAAATGCAAGCACGTATCAGGAAAGGTATTCTTAATGCAAAAACACACTTCAATGCCCTAACAAATTTTTCTAATCATAATTAAAAACTCGCACTCTATTATAATTCAGTAAATATTCGTGATTATTTTATGAGTAATAACTTAATTTAATTTCTAAATATTCCACTTATTTTTTTCACTAAATGAAAAAAGCCGGATAAAATAATTTCGCAATAATAAATTATATTTGATATTCATATGCCATTAATTTTTATCTTTATTTATCTCATATTTCAACTTGGACTCTATAATATGTTTTCAATTTTGATCTAAGATAAAGTTTTTTTCTTGAACACTTGATCAACATTTTTAGTCTGTAATTGCTAAATTATTATTATTGCTTATAAAAATACTTTAGAATTATATTGATTGGTTATTTTTTATTGTTGTATGCTTCAAGTGGAATCTTTGTTATGATCATATATTGTATAAAGGGCAAATATTCCATATTATCAACGCAAGCGATTACAAGTCGTTTCTTTTTTGGGAAATCGTCATGCGAATGCGCATTTGTCATCGTGCTTATCCGTCCGATTCAAAACAGGTCATTAAGTTAATCCCGGAACGTTCGCCAGGAGCAGCTCTCCTACTTTCACTGCGGCTCGTGGAAGTCAGCTTCCCACGGGGATCCTAATAACATATGTAAAGCGCCTGATGGATCACCGTGGACGGCGCTCGCACTTTATGGTCACAAAATATGCGATTAGCTTCGTACACTAAATAAACTGATATGGCTAGGGTGACCGAGCTGCGCTTCCGTATGGCACAGTTTAATTATGTAAAATATATATTATCCATAAGAATGAAACATATTCTGATACCTGACAAACTAAAAACTCATTCCACAAAATTAATAATACGCTTTAATTATCTTGTTGTCAACAACATTTAGCAATAATTCTACCTCAATATTCCATGATGAAATAGACACAGCATATCCACGCACTAATCCTTCCTTACTTATTTTTGAACAGTCTTCATCTATTATATAGTAACACGGCACTTTCACAATACAACGCAATAACTTATTCTAGAATTTCAGGATGGATAGTGTGTATTTTTCTCACACATCTTCATAACCGGATACCGAATATCTAACTAGCTTTAAGCCTATCTGGTATAGCATAAGTTTATTACATAATATATTGACAATTCGTAATTAAAAAAATCTATCATTTTTAGTCCTCCGTCCTATCAATCTTTTATATAAACTACATAGCGATAAATTTGTTGATTTTTATTTATCCGGTGTTTATGAAACAAAATGATTATTTTTTATGAATCTATTTTACAATATTATTTTTTCCTAAGCATAAATAGTAGCAAAATTAATTTAAAAGTGAATTTATAAATCAAGCCGTATATATATTTTTTTCTTATAACATAAATCCCGTCCAATAATTTTAACTGGAATAAAAACTTTTATTTATTATATAATAATTATATTTAAATTTATTATCCCCCCCCCCTCCTTCTTTTCTCAATTTGTCCTAAATCATTAAAATTACATTTTAACCAATATTCAATCCTCGCACTTGTAATACAGTAAATGTAAAAGATACATGTTATCTAGATCTAGAATTGCTTTATATGAAAAGTCATGTGTTACAAAATTGATCAGTGAATTCGGGACGTTCGAGCGGGTCCCGAAAAAATCAACCGACGAATGGTCACCGGCGTGTAGAGATTTGATTTTTGAGCTTGAATGATTTTGTCGCTCGCTCCGCCAACTCTCCCCTGTTTATTTGCGCATTTATCATCAGCACCCCCTACGGAACCTCCCCTTTACACCCCGACGCGTTAGGCAGCCTTGCGACCCTTGTCCCTTTCGGGGCTGGTGCCCCTTCATTCCTCAGCAAACTTACATTTAATACACATTGAATTAAGCTAATAAACCGAATGCATATTTCGACATTGAGCGAAGGATAAGACTACTTTATAAAAAATAATATCTTTCACTATATTGATTATTATAGAGTAGTTCTTGATACAATGGAAAAAATAAAGCTGGACTGCAGCCAGATCATGATTACAGACACCGGCGTTCTAAAGTCAGCACTTATCTTACAGGTGAGATAATTGGGATGTACAGACAAAAAACGTGTAAATGAGTGTTACAAATTGTATTAGTAGAACGAATTAATTTTAGCGAACTAACTCGAGAAGATCGATATTTTTATAATTTATTCAGTAAAAGTTAATCGGTTTAAGGTTAAGTTAGCCGGTTAAACTATGGCTATTCCCCCGCGGACGTTTTATAAAGGGGATGAATGGTAAAAAAGGACTTCCCATCCCTAAAGGGCACTGTTCAAACTGCTAACGACCCTAATGCTTATTTATTATTCATTCATGTTGATTCATAGTTAAGTTTCTCTTTTGGAGAAGAATCAATCCTCCCCCAACCTTTTTTTGACATGGAACATATTGTTCTTGTTCACTGTTTAAATGCTTATTATAAATCTGTTTTTAATAAAATCACTTGATAATTTAATAATAATTGGTTGCAAAGTGTGACGACCTTAGTCGTACTAATTTTAAAGACAGGTGTAAATGTATACTAATGAACCGGCGTAAACTTTGTCTTAATGTGTAATCGAGGCAATCACAACATTATGATATATGATTATATTTGTGGCCTTGAGTCTTTCATTGGCGTGCTCTAAAATTCCGACCTGAAACAATGACCTAAATATTTGTGTTATCATTTGTATGTTTATTTTACTTAAAAATGATCAAAATAAAATTTAATCTAGTATTTAGTGAGTTTGATTGTACTCTTTACTTCCAAAGCCATCAGTTTATATTCATGTAAAGATACAAATTCAAATGAATTATTATTGTTTACACCAGGGGCTGCCAACCCAAATGATCTTGCGGGCCGCTTTGGAAATGCATCATAGCTCCGAGGGCCACATATAAAATTATATATCCCCAAATATATCCAGTTTATATTATTTAATTTTAATATTTTATAATTTTTTGTTATGTTTAAGTATTGTTATATTTATGTATATGTACGTTTTTTTATGTTTTATAAATTTAAAATTTGTTTTCGACCATCGTGACGCATTGGGGTAACCTGTTAGGCCACGATGGTCTTAATTTAATCTAAAAAATAAAAAAAAATAAAAATATTAGATTTAGATACACAATAGACATTTTTTTTAACTGAAAAATTGAAACATTATGAGTTATTATTACTGTTATTATTACATGCAAACATAGATAATATAACAATAATGATACTAAACGTACATTGTACAGAATCTCGAAGGCCGGAAAAATATTCAAGGCGGGCCTCATGCGGCCCGCGGGCCGTGGGTTCGTCACCCTTGTTTTACACAAACCATATTTATTAATTATAAACCATAAGTTTCAATGTAATTTATTTTTAATTTTATATGCAACAGTTTTTTATTATTTTATTAAATCTTCCGTTGTAATCTGCCAGGTGTAAGCCCAATGCGTTAAAACAGGGTAAATCTGTACCTACTGGGTAAATCAATTAGATATAATGAATACCTACAAGTAAATATTAACCACCAGACTGAAAGTCTGGGAATCGGTGACATATATATTAATAGTTATAAATTATTGTGTAATATAATTTATAACCAATAGATGTCACATCAGCTGGGGCCAGTATTTTAGTTTTTTATCCATGAGATTCGGAAAATCTAGGAAAACTTAATGTATGATAATCGATCGGAATTATAATTATATATTAATCACAAATTCCAATCTCACAGGTTTAACCAAAATTGAAAATCACAAGGGTTCATATGGGATTCTAACCCAGATCTTTCAGGTATTAGTCACTCACTTATACGATTAGAGGCGGATTTATACACAGACGATGGAAGCGCTCACCTCAGGGCTTCCAGCTGGACAAGGTCTCCAACGGGGCACTAGCATTTTTGAAAATCCAATACATCATTAAAGTTGAACCACTTTCCGTTAAAAAATAGAGTGCGTTTGTCCAAAAACGTTAGTTATTTTATTAAATGTATCACATTTCCGAGAAGCTCCATATTCACACTTATTTATGGCCTTGAGCTTGGTTTGATTTCTTCTTTCCTCTAAATCTCCCAGACGATGGTAAAAATCAATGTGGCGTTTACGCCCACACGTGCATACGTTTTTTGAAACATCAAGAGGTACAATTTAGCAACGCTTTTTGATATATTCTGTAAGTGGCAAAATATTTAAATTACTACATATATAAATCACGAGCAGATTAATCTTTCGGATACGGGCGATCGGTATATAGTTTCCAATATTTTAAGCCATGAAGCAAACGTACGCATCTGAAGTCGAAAAACGAAAAAAAATAGATTGAAATAGAGCAAATCTCTCTTATACGAACAAAATCTCTGAATGATTGTTTTTTTAAGAAACTAGCAAATATGTTTTGTTTATGGTTATGTGTGTGGAAAACATTTGATGTGTAATAGGGGGGGGGGACCGGGCTCTGAATATTTGTTTATATAATATATAGGAGGCCCCCAAAAATTTGTGACGCCTCAGTGACGTAAATCCGCCATTGTCTAGCGTGCTGGTTCTATTTATTTATTTATAAGAGCCGAAATAATGTAGTCCATAAGCTGCTGCAACTTCGGGTACCCGCAGCAGACTTAAATTTTATTTATAAAAATGTACTATTATTAATAATTGGAAACTATATGTTCTGATTTATATGCGATATTCCTGTTACAAATGGCATCAGGGCCAAGAGATGTTTGACCCAAGCCGAGCGAGAAAATCCTGCTAGGTCTTCCTTATACAACTGGCTTCCATACTGCGCGTTCGTGGTGGTGAGCCTACGTATAACGTTACGTAGAAGTAAAACTATATTAAATATTTAAATTGATCCTCCGAACGTTGATAAGACGGTCATTCCACAAAGAATAAGGTCGCATAAGACTTCTCCTCCCATGGAAGAAGTTAAGCACAGCTTATAATTATTAATATTGATATAACTGATTAACAGACTTTGTCTTTTGGCGACAGTGGGTAGACACAGTAGGGCAAGTAGACACAGATTGAGTAGCTGCAGTAGTATTTTTATTGAAATTTAAAGTTACATGGTGTTTTAAGAGTAAACGGTGCGTGGGGTCCACACTGGCATGCGAACCCTCCAAAGTTGCTCAGAGAAGTGTTTGTTACACGACAATGTTACCAGACTGCCGCCATAATAAACCTAAATAAATACATATTTAAATAAGCCCCTACAGTCTAGTCTTTCATCATTTAGTTTTAGGTGTAAATTGTGTTTATCCTCGTTGTAAGGCATTGGGCTCACACTTTTCAATCTAGTAGCAACTAAAGATTAAAGGAATCATTAATGGATATTGGGCTTCGCAAGAGTTCCAAATTAAGGATCTTGCTTCAAGATTACTATGTGATAAATTATACAGACTACAGACAGATTATCAAAGATAAAATGCTTTATAAAGAATCTGTACAAATATTATTGAAATTTAGAAAAGATTTTACTTTTTCTCGAACGTAATTCTAAAGGCTTCCGATAAGCTTTGAGACACACGTCTAGAAAATACAAATGGCCCTAAATCAAATAAACTTTGTTATAAGAATCCTTTGTAACTATCGGACGGTAGCCCGTAAATGGCTACCTCGGAAGTTAAGCTTTCACTAAATAATATATTAGATGCGGAGATAAACAATACAAAGGATGTCACTTGATCATATCACCAATTACTCGGCGAATTTACTCTTCGACGACAATCACTCATAAACTGTGTTGATATTTCGTGTTTGATTTGTACTGCTTTACGTCGGCCACTTTACAGAAGAATACTGATTTTATTTGTCTCCCCCTCATATTAGGGCATATAAATAAAATATATAATATGCTATAATTCTTTGGCGAATAATTTACAATTTATTCACCTCATCTCTGGATATTTCAATGAATTCTTCGTTAGTGTACTGTGAGGTCCTGTTCAGTCAAAGTTATATTAAATTGATGTTACTACAATTTCATGAATTATTAAATGAAAAAAGGTTATATACACAGTAAGAATTAAATTACAAACAAATTGTCAAGCTGATAAAACAATTAGCTAATAAAGATTAAAATGCACAATTTATTAATTCGGGAAAATCGCTAGTAGCTGAAGTGTCAATATAAACCAACACAAATATCATAACAATCTTATTGAGACTTGAATCATAATTATTAAGAGCAAAGCTGTTTTTTTATTGTCTAAACTTTAAACTGAAATGCCTCATTTCTTAATTATACTTTTAAAAACAAGGGTTCAGTGATATCTTCAAACTTTTGATTCATGGTTTATATTTACACATTTAAAAAAAATTGACTAAAAACTGAAAAAGATTTTTTATCATTTTACTTAATTATAAATAAATAAATATAAATAATATATATATTTGAAATTAGATGAAACAAATGCTTAAGCATAATTAAACAAAATCTGATAAATAAAGCAATGCTCTTCGGTTATATTACATTTATATACAAAAATTTATATTTCTGGTTGTATGGATTCAGCATTTTATGTGTTTTATTTTTATACTATTTCCAGGTAAATTTAGTTTAATATATTATAACTTAATATTTAACTAACGTATGTGTTATTTTATTTCAATACCGTTAAGGATCAGTTACGTAGAGAATCAGTCATGTCACATGCAACCAAGGACATGTCTACTTTAAAAAAATCAAAATCTAGATTAAAAAATAAAAAACTAGAAAATAAAACAAAACCAATAGTCGAAAATTCTCTGGAAAATGTAAGTAAAAAATAAAAAATATTATATTATTGCAAATGAAAAACTGTTGTTTAGGCCAGCAACGAAAATAATAATAGAATCGATGATACATCACTGATGGCAGACGATTCAATGTTAGAGCTTACACAGTACGAACAAAAAGCAAGATTACTGGGAAAAGTGTTGAGGAAAAAGATATTGGAAGTACAGAAGTTATACGAGGAGAAATTAAAAGATGTAGTTGAGAAAAACAACAAATTACAGTATGAGAATAATATGTTTAGCGCCGAGTTAAAAGAACTGAAAAACGTTTTTTTAAGAAACGATTTGATATTTCAAAGAAAAACGCAATGCTACATAAAACAAATTGAAGAATTACATAAAAATGTTGAGGTAATAAAAAAATAATAATACTATACACTACCAAATATATTAGTGATAATATTATATTTTTATTACAGGATTTGAAACGCTGGAGAAGAGAGCGATATAATACTTAGAAATGTTGTTCAATAAAATAAATGTAATATTGATTAATAAACTAATTTAATATTCAGCCCTTAATAACAATTCTCTCTTTATTACATAATTTCTATTTTTTAAATAAAATGAAAGTCTTCCGATGTATGAAAGAGATCATATTAACTTTATTTGATACAGTTATATGAAATATATAAGTATTAAACCTATTCGAAAGATTATAATATTTACAAGATCTCAATTTATTTACTATTGAAAAAAAACAATATTATTAAGTACTTATAAACTAAGCAATAATCAGATGAAATGATACATATCCACGTTTATTTTGTCCATGAGACTTTAGGGATGTCGAAATGCTCCGTCAGACTGTCTAGATGTTGGTTGAACATCTCTACTCTCTGCTTATGAGTCATTGATGCCTTTGATGCAATTCTCTCTTTTTGCTGAAAAATAATAAAAGAGAACATTAATTAAAAATAAAATTCACACATATACGCGAATACACGATGCACTCAATATTATGCTTAAAACAATTCAATAAATATAACTTTATGTACCGTGCTATTTTATTTTATACAATTATATAATTCTTAACCCTTTGAGTAGTGAGTCAATTTAAACACATTTGTTAATTTGTTGGTATACACCTGGGAGTGAGTTAATTTTACGTATTTTTATTTTAATATTTTTTAGAATTAGTATGTTTTAATAATATATTTTAACACTTTTCTATTATTAAATTTCGTTAATTTATTTTACATATTTTTTATATATTGTTCGGCATTTGTGGAATTATTTTTATGTTAATTCAGATGCTTTCAATATATTTTATAAAATTAATATAAAATATTTTTTGTTATGTTCCTCTAATCCGTACTCTAATTTATTTATAATATTTATAGTATGTTCTATAGAAATCGTTCACAATAAATCAACACTCGTGGTCTATGTTAATCTTAGAGAGCTACGGACCACTCCAAGCTATAGCGTATTTTTGATGATTTATGTATTAAACATTGGCTAAACAATGTGCACCATTTAGGTAATCAGTCAGGATGCTCACCATTTTCTCCTGCATCTTTTGGAAGGCTTTTTCTGCGGGGGTTCGTTTGAGCTCTGATTGTTTATGTCTGACTTCTGGCGGCGGTGGAGGCGGAATTGCCGAAGGGCGAGTTTGCCTGTCCTTCTTCTTCTTACCTCCTCCGGAGCCTTTCAGCGAAAGGCGCCCCCTACAGACATTGGAGTACTCGTCCTCTTCAGCCGGAGCCGGAGTCGGATCGGGATCTGGAGCCGAAGCAGTGGACTCGACTTCCGGCATTGCGACACTGACAGCTTGACAGCTCGTGGGAATGCGTCGTAAACACTAGCGATGTGACATAAATTAAATTATAGTAACGGCTTCAATACAAGCGTTACTATATAAAAATACATATTTTAATAAAAAGCATTTAAAAGCATTTTATCTTTCAATTCTAAATTCATTATTTTAGTGATATATCTGCTCACTAAATATACCGCTATGTAAACTATAAAATAATTTGTCCAATTTTTTAAGAATTTGCGAGCATGTTGCCATAATTGTCTATTTGACAAACACATCAAACGCACTCGCAGACTAAAAAATTTGACTTAAATATCTAAATCTTTTTATTCACTATAATTATCACTATTAAAATACTTTAATTATATTAGATATATTGTGACATTAATATTATGTCGATAAGATACAAAAGTATAAGACAAAAAATTCTCGATAAAAGCCAGACAAAACCCTACATAAAATATACATCGAATATATAACAAAAACATGTCATATAAAATAGACCGCTCAAAAGTAAATCTGTGTGTAATTGCCACCCATCACCATCCGCCCTCCAAAATAGTAAATATTAAATTGCATACCATTAATCCTTATTTGTCCTTCGGAATGCCATTTGAAATGACTTTTTAGCTCCTGCAGCAATTTATCTTTCTTAAACAAAAATTTCCGAAATAGCCTTTTTATTTTTAATGCCCTCCTTTGATATTATGGGGGCCAATATAGATTTGTTATGGCCAAAACTGGTCGGCGCTGGAGTAGCATTGGCGTGACGATTTTTCTCCCTCTCTACCGGCAAGCTTGCAAGTATTCAGACGCGTGCCGTCGCGCGCGCGCCCTTTGAAAATGTAAAGAACACAAGTATCATCAATAAATATTACTGCAGTGGCTCAATCTGTGTCTAATTGACACCCGTCACCATCACCATCCCCAAAGTATTTTCAAAATCTGGTCATTCTAATATCTTACAACCTAACAAGCTACATGCATTATGTAAGAACTATTTTTTCTCATTTATTTTTCTTCTTGTACGATTTTTTTATCCTTAGAAAAGTATGTAAAAGATGGCTAATTAAATTTAGGTTTATAATTTTTTCTCAATAATTTTGTAATAAAATATAATGCTTTTATTTTAAATATGTATTTCAATATTTCATGCATGAATTTGAATACAGTCGGTATGGTAGAGAGCTACTATTACCAATCTGTCAGTTTTGCACATAGAATAAGGTTGAATTGAAATGTTTTCAATGAAACAACCAAAACCGCGAAATTTTAAACCATCCTGGACTATCGATTATGGTTTTGTCAAACACGGCGATAAAAGTCGTTGCGCTCTGTGCTCCGAAATTATAGTAACTCGAACGTCATCTGTCAAACGACATTTCGAAACCAACCACAAAGATATCGCCTACAAAGATGATGACGAACGAAAGAAAATAATTTTTCAGCGTTTAAAGGTGAACATTAATTAAATTTATATTCGTTAACTTTTAACAAACAAAACTAATATTTCACTTTTATGTAATGCACTGACAACTAAAATATTAAACAAACGCAACAAATTAAATGGTCACAATTTTAATAACAGCCTAGACATAAGTATATTATTCAGTGTCAGATTAAATATAATAAAAATAGCATATGGTCAAAATAAAAATATAGGACGTTCATGTGAATTAAGAAAATATTATAACATTTGTAAATATAATATAAATGGACAATAAATTATTTTTTAGAAATATCTTATAAAATATCTCGCTCGCACAAAAACTGTTGGACAAGTTAAGCGCGAGTGAGCGTTGGTCAGAAACATTGAACACCTCATGGATAACTCTCAATGGATCTATTTAATTATATGTAGGACGCAAAGGTGTTAAATATAATTAATTTAATTAGAGCATAATGCTTTCATTTTAGATTTTTTAGCAAAAGTGATTAAGTTATTGCTTACTAAACAACTGTCAACTAAGCTTATGTTTTGAACCGAGACCAAGTCTGTACTCTATTTGCGTTAACAAAGTCAGTTCGAGAGCTATCCATTTCATCATTATTCATAATTAAGAAAGAGCTAGCAAGTTTGGGTTTACGCCCCTAATATCTCTTACATTACAAGTCAAAAGTCTGGTTTATATACAATCGGGGAAAGAGGAGGAGATTGATGTCCTTACTATCCCAGGACCTCTTAATGATTTGGGAAGGTTTAGGTTTAAGTGCGATAGAATTTTAATTTTAGCCAAAAACTGCCGAATACTATCGACTAGCTATTTTGAAATCTTTGAGGCACATTCGTAAGTATCCATAGATATGCAAAATACAAATTTTGAGCACTCATTTATAAACATATTTTTAAATCAACAATATATAAAATAATTGTTCCATAAAATGAATTGTTTGTACATTACTGTTGGACAGATTAGGCGTAAGCAAACGAGTATTGGTCAGAACAGTAAACACCTTATGAATAACTGCTATGAATCCTTTTCTGAAAAATTCCGAAGATTTACCTTACATAAATGCATAAACAGTTTGTTTTATGGAACAAAGTATTTTTTAAATGCACATATCTCTCAAAATAATTCCCTGTTAAATAGCACCCTTTTTAATTTATTTAAGGGTATGCTGCAAAATACGACACCATCAAAGATACAGAAGACTGATGATGGTTTTCATCTACAACACAGTGAAACCAAATCTAAAACGACTGAGATATACAATGAATACGAAGCGAAAAGTTTTAACATTGTATCACAGTTGAAGAGAATGAATCCAACGCAACAAATATATGCAGAACTTTTAATACAAAAAGTTTTAACAAATGGATTATTAGGAAAACTAAGCGAAACTACAGATATTCTAGATTGTTCAGCATCACACGATTAATAAAGCTTAAATGTATAGTATTATTGTTTTTTTTTTAATCATAAAAATCATTGTCATGTTTAAATGTAACTTTATTAAAAATCATTACAAAAACATATTGAACTCAAAACTGAAAATATAAATGTATTTACAACAATTACGAGATAAAAATAACTACAATAATTAGAAAAATGGACGGTTATAATTATAAATAGTGTTCTAAGGCAACAGTTAATATACACATCATTGGAATGTATTGATTAACGGACTTCTTAAAAATAACATTTAATTTTATAATATATGTAAATGTCATTTTCAATAAAAATTAAGATAAATTTGTACCAGCATATCGTTCATATAATTTATGATTAATATTGTAATATAATATCAAATTTTAAATCATCAAAAACATTGTCATGCTTAAGAGTAATATTATTAAAAATCAATACAAAAACATATTGAACTCAAAATGAAAAATATAAATGTATTTACAACAATTATAAGATAACAAACATACAATAATTGGAAAAATGGACGGATACAATTCCAAATAAATGTTTCAAGACAAAAGTTATTATAATTAGCTCAATGGAATGAGTTGATTAATGGACTTCCAAAAAATAGCATTTAACAGAGACGATATGTAAATATCATTTTCAATAAAAATGTAAATAAATTTGTACAATACTAACATAAAATTTAAACAATTTCTGATCAATATTGTTTTATAGTATCAATTGAGTTTTCTTAAATTCAATGAAAGCACATAGTATTTAAATGTTAATATGAAACAAATTTGTGATATTTTTTCAACATAATTTTACACTAACGTACTAAGGCACAATACAGACTGTTAATAATCATATTAGATCGGTGAAATATTTACAGATCTAAGCTTATCACAGGAATTATCAATATGTTGAGATTCAGAAAATAACCTCATTTTACCTAATGGATGTGTAAAAAAAAATATTCTCAGATAAACAATATCTTTTGGTTATTGAGCTTTTCCTAGAAAAATGTGACATTCAATTTCATATTATAGTTCTGACTGACAATATAGAATACCAAAATGACATTAAAAACAATGTCAATGAATGCGATAGTTTGTTCCAAACTGAACTAGCAGATGAAGTTCCCCAGTAGCTATAAGTGAATATCTTGATGTAACTTTCGCTTTGCTCCCAAGGATTCGTTCCGTCGTCAAAGTGCATCGGACACTGATCTCTCTCTCTCTCGTACTCTTCCATCTCGATCGAAACACCAGCACCTTCGGTGTAATTCCACGAAGTTACGTCCTGTGTTAAATCGCAAAAGGGACCCACAGCTTGAGACATTAAAACCCTTTAAATAAAATTTATTATTATTAGTAATCATCATTATGGCTTATAAAATTTGTATAAAATGTCAACTGGTTGATTGAGCAATCGCTCAAAATGAAAAAATGTCCCTGTCACCATGTTTAATTAATGAAACCTTAAACTTACTATTTATATAACATAGCGAAAATGTTGATTTTTTATACAATAATGACAAATATATATTATAATATAAACAAAACATACCTATTAAGATCTGAACGTTGATACACCCAACATCTATATCTAGAAACTGCATCCAATTCATCATACGTAATCAGATATGACTTCAAATTCTCTTTCCAATATCCGATACACTTCATTTTATAATCAGGATCACTGTAAATATCGACCGGTCTGCCCAAATGGTCCACCGAGAGGCAATAAGTCTCGTCTACGTGAATCTCTTTTTGATCGGTATCGCAAACCGAAAAGTCTGAGATGTTCTCTTTGCAGTAAATGTTCGGGCGGGGACTCAGCGTCACACCGCCAAGGATTCGCGTCTCAAACGGATTCTCTCCTTTCTGGGTGAAATTGAACTTTCCGGCCACCGGACAACGCACGCCAACAGGGTTCTTGGCCAAGAACAGATCGTACTTCCACTTTTCCTTGTTCTTGAACTGAACCCAAGAACAAACGGTGTGGAAGTTATCTTTAATAACGGCGACTCCCTTTCGGAATCGTATGATGTTATGATGGCGAGGAACAAAGTCGAAGCAAATGTAATCCTTTTGACAACCGTCGACGGTGAGACGAGCCATCATTATACGACTATCGCGTTGTTCTCTGTAAACAAAGAATTAAATTTATTTCCATATAAAATTTAATAGTCCGTAATCTAATATAATGGTGGGAAAACACCGCAGAATCCGCCCCTTCAAATGCATAAATGTAAAAAACTTACCGGCATACGTAAATCGTTCGCCTATAACGTCCTTCATCAGGATACCAAGTCTCGATGATATGCGTTTCATTTATGAATACATCAGCATCTAAATTAGCCGTATTAATCCATTCTCCGGAAAAGTTTTGAGGCAATCGACATCCAGGCTCTACAACTTCGGACTGCAACGAAAGAATTATAATTAATTTAAATTGCAAATATAATATGCAGACCATCTATCCAAATATTACCTTCACGGGGGTGATACGCATTCTCTCCGGAGACTGCTCGGGCGTTTTCAAAGTATTACATTCAGCCGTTATGGACGCTCCGATGAACAAATCGTCGTCTCTGTTCTTCAAGAAACATCTGTACTTTTCATCCTTTCGAGACTCTTTTGTGTTGGCTACGGCAAAGTAGTGATTCTTATCCACGAACCAATCGCCTTTAAAAAAATAATCAATGATTAAAAATACGAATTCCTGCTTCAAAACTAAAGAGATAAATACATACCCAAACAACTGTATTCAACCGTTCCGTCGAACGTTCCCAACATTCCCTCGCACTTTTTATAAGTGATGTTAAACTTTTGATTAGTGATCAAGAATTGAGTACCGGCCGTCTGACAAGATCTGACTTGAGCGTCTTGATTGTCACATTCTCCGGTGAATCTGAATCTATTCTGATACGCAAACTGCCACACGCCTTCGAGCGAAGATCGGCAATTTACCTTAAATTGAAAATATTAACAATCATATAGATATCGAGTCATATCCGAGCGAAAATGAAGAATATTACTTACAGGCACATAATTTTCACTAAACAGCGTGACCAACTGCTGGTCTGAATTGAGTCCCTGACATACTCTATTCACCGTAGGTTCTTCTCCGGGTCTTAAATTCACACATGGCGTTTCCATCTTCTCTAACACGTTTATGGTTCTGACTAGTAATTTGACGCAGAAATAGCAATCATTATGCTTTAAGATTAACGTGTAATTGACGTGATAATCATCTTGAATAGCCACGCAATCACCACTAAAAAATATATTTTAATGTGTTTTAAAAACATATGTCAATAGAATATTGGAAAAATTCTGATTTCTTATTGAAAAAATAAGCATACCGTCTAGTCATTTTATCGGCATTTATCTCCGTCAGTGTATTTCTTCCATTTTCCCATGAAAACCATGCGCCTCTGATAACAATGGGAATCTGACAGTCGCATTTTACCAGGCAAACTAGAATAAATAATATTTATTAGGCTCATATTTCAATACGGTTATGGTCAAAATTTATATTAAAAGGTCAAAATAGATATTAGATGGTCAGAATTTATATTAAATGGTAAGAATTATTTTGACAGACGGTCAGAACGATTTCTTTTAGTTTGTAATAGTGCTATACACTGATGATTGGAACAACTGGTCTATCTGTCATTCGCATATCAGTAGTTCATTATCAAGATGTTCGGTTTGCCAACTTTTTGGTTGTCAGTTATCAGCACAACAAGCCAAACATGTTCTTTGCCACCGCTTTGTCGTTATTCCTACTTTGTTGTCGCTCTAAATACCTTCGCGTCTTACATACAATTAAAGAAGTTATAGAAATACTACGTTATAGGGGACTAGAAACCTATACAAAATTTGAGGTTAGGTTCTTTCAACTGTATTTTGAGAATTTAACGAAATCACCAAATTAAACTTTCTTTCCTATGTTCTAATTGCGACACGCGAGCGAAGAATGTCTTTGATTTTGCGAGTGCCAGGGGAGTCAAACGCAACAGTTTTTTGAGTTATTTTTTTTAATGCATAAGCCTACAATGAATAAATAATAAAAAATAAATATAAATTATCAAACTTTTTCTGCGGTATATTTTATTTTAGAATATTAATAAAAACCTAATAATTACATAAAAAATCAGTATTTAGATTTCATTAAGATTCATAGTATTTTATTAAGTGACATGCATTTTTTGGCTAAATTAAAAGGGGGCAAATTCCCCCAAATGACGTCCTTGTTTAACATCCATGTCAAAAGCAATAAAATCGTCGCGGTGGAATCGCTCAGTTATCTAGTGTTAAATAAGTGAGAATCGAATGAAGCACATCTAAACCGAATTTTGACCAATAAGAGAGCGCAGAAAACAATTATCCTTTCTCAGAAGTGAAAAATCCATGTCAAAAGCAACAAAATCGTGTCGGCACCGTTGCAGTGGGAACGCTTGGTAATCTGGCGTTCATACTACGCGTTTCATAATAATATCACAAATTGAATGAAACTCATCGGTAACCGAATTTTAAAAAAAATTGAAAAAACAAATATCACTTCTCAGAAGTCAAAAATTCACATCAAAAGCAATAAAATCGTTACTTGATGTTTACACTACGACTTTTATAATAATATCACAAATTGAATGAAGCACATCTAAACCGAATTTTGGCCAATAGGAGAGCGCAAAAAACAATTATTCCTTCTCAGAAGTTATAAATCCACGTCAAAAGCAATAAAATCGTGTCTAAAAAATGAATAATTATTTTAATTAAAAAATTCAACAAATTTTAATACTACTATATACTTGGTGCTGTGATGATCCTCAGCGGCGAATGGCCCATGAAGTCGATGTGCATAAAAGAAATGTGATCGATTGGTGTAATTTCATGCAGGATGAATGCGCAACATGGTTAAATAAACATTATGAGGAAATCGGTGGTACTGACAATAATGGGTGAGGCAATTGTCGTGGAAATTGACGAATCAAAATATTTTACCGGATCGTACTACAGCCATTTTAGAGGCCTGCATATTGCAGCATATTCTCCCCGGTACCCACATTATCTCAGATGGATGGGCATCATATGCCAACATTGAAAGGATCAACCAGGGAATATATCAGCACTCGGTAGTGATCCACGAACAAAACTTTGTGGATCCAAACACTTAAAATATAGAAAATTTGTAGATGCAGGCCAAGAGAAAATTAAAGCGGCAATTCGGGACTGAAGAGAGTCTATTCAAGTTGAATCTAGACGAATTCGTTTTTAGAAATTAGAGATGAGGATGTATTCACAAAATTTATCATTACATTAATTGAAAATTATCAATAAAATAAATAAACAAATATTTAAAAAATTGTATTCATATTCATAATTTATCCTTATTTACTGTTTATCTGTTTGAGTCATATCTACATGATTTATGTATAGAAATCATTTTAGAGATGAACAAAGGTTCGATATTATTAAGCCAACTTAATAATATTGAACGCTAATCGTCACCTTTACCCTTTGTGACTCATAAAAATACGAAAGGCTATCAGCCGCTTCAATGATGAGTCATACACTTGAAGTTTAATATAACACTTGATGATATAGTTGTTTTTAATTTGAATATTTGTCAGCCTTCGATGTGAGCGAACGCCATAGCTTAATATTATTCGTTTGTGTTTGAATTCCTATTGGAATCGCACCCTTAACGTTGAGTTTGACGGTTGAACCAACACGCGAATCAAATATAATTAAGAGTATAGTGTTTATGAAATAATTACCAGCCGTAGCCAGGAGCAAGCCGACCGATCGCCACATGACTAATGGGCTGTCGCCAATCGTCTGCTGACGCCCAACCGTCAATATGACTAGTCTTAAGCTACCACACTCACACCTCGGCACGCCCCTTCTTCAGTGCTGCCAACTAAAACATCGTCAACAACGCCACTTCATTTTTCCTCTTTTAATATAACGGGGTAATATTGAAATTATTTATAAATAAAAATACGAAGCTATGTAATTTATATTCAATTTATTCATCATGCGAAAAAAGAGAGGGAGAGAAAATCTGCAAGTATGCTACAACTTTTGCCAGAATAAAATTTTATTATCTCCAAAGTTTACGTGTGCAAATTGATTTGACGGTAAAATTGAAGGAAGTTAATTTGAAACTACAGAGTATAAATCTTTTAATTGCTTTTATGATAAGTACGGTAAATGTATATAATGATAAATTGGCGCTCTGTAAATCGCATATGAAGAAAAAATATTTATCACAATACCAAAATTTAAAAATGGTAATAAAAACATATTCCCACTCATCATTTCATGACATTGAATTAAAAATTTCTGAAATTTCGTGAATCGAAATAGCTTTTCAAATATGTTCTAAAATCCCACTCTCTTTGCGCGTCAATATATGCTTGTGAATGTTTGTTTTCCAATATAAAATATTTAGAATTAAAGTATCGATCAAGGCTCACTGACGCTCATTTGAACCAAAACTGTGTATTCAACTTGTGTGCCATATTACAATGAGCTGGCCGAAAATTTACAATGTCAAATAATCGCATTAATTTGAATTTATTTTAGGGGCTGTGATGATGGCGGTTGGCAATGAGACACAGATTGAGCCGCTGCAGTAGTATTTATTTAACGGTTAACGGTGTTTACATGGTTAGAATGGGGCGGACGCGCGACGGCACGCGTCCGAACCCTTACAAGCTTTATATTGGCCCCCATACGGCTACGGCCCTAGCAATTTACAATTGCGAACTATAACCAGGGGGAGGTATGGGGGCCTTGGCGCTGCTGTTGATTAAATGCTGGCGGCACAAAAGTAGCAAAGTCGTGACGCATGGTGTGGGCGGCGGCGCTTCTGGGAGCGTGTGTAGGGCTCCATGAGGCGCGGCGTGCTTCGCTCCAAGCCGAGTGGAACACGTGTAGACCTGGGCGGCGCGTAGGGCTCCAGGGGGCGCGAGAACGGGCATGTCCGGGAGCACCTTTCGGGGCCCTGTGGTGCGTCGGTGCAGCTACGCAGGGCGCGTGCGTGACGGGCTCCGAACATGCGGTTCGAGCTTGGAGTCGCGGGGGCGTAGCTCTACGGGTGCGTGACGAGTCACGCGTGGTCCACTCGAGCCTGGTCTACGGCAGCACTTCGGTGAGAGACACAGATTGAGCCGCTGCAGTAATATTTATTGACGATTGAGTGTTTACATTACAAAATGGGGCGGACGCGCGACGGCACTCGTCCGAACCCTTACAAGCTTGCCGGTCGAGAGAGAAAAACCGCCACGCAATGCCACTCTAGCGCCGACCAGTTTTGGCCATAACACATCTAAATTCGGCTCCCATATAATGTTTCAATTAAGACACAGATTAAGCTGACCCCTGCTATATATAAAATCCGCAGGTAAAATTGAACGAGGATGGACCGATTGTCGACACCACTCTCTAGTAACTTAATAAATTATTAATTGAAAATACAAAAAATATACCTTATTTAATTTAATGTATTTAAAATTATAACATTCATTTAATGGTTGTAAAAAAAAATAATATTGTGTTCGGTTTTACCCCATCGATCAGTCTGTCCATACAATAGTTTGACACATGACTAGCCGGCTCGACAGTTACATTTTAAAATGTAATCGAGTTTTTCTACATTTGTGCAACTTTTTACATTGAAGTTTATCATAAAATTCGTTACTTAAAGTCGTGTTGTATATAGTTAAACTATATACTCCTATTATTTAGTATAATTGAAATTTTACGATAGGTACAAAGGCACACCCACTTTTCCATAAAACGTGTTATCGCATACCGGTTTTAGTGTGAATTTCAAATTTATGCGTGATAAAGCAAAATTCTTTTGCGATTCGACTTAAAACGTACACTGTATAATTACTCATAATTTATTTTTTCAGTCTAAAATGTTGCCGATAACCCCGTTTGTGATCGGAGGTATACTATCGATCGTCATCGGACTCTTGTACGTTAGACGTCTGAAGAAGAAGGTCGATTTAACCGGTCGGCACGTGTTCGTCGTCGGAGGCACCACCGGCATCGGTTTATCAGTTGCCGAATATGCAGTCAAATCCGGAGGAACGGTCACGTTGGCAGCTCGCGATGCCGTTCGCTTGGAGAAGGTTAAAGAAACGCTGAGTTCGTCGCTGCGCGGTGAAAACCAAAAAATAAATACCGTCAAATTGGACGTTACTTCAGGACCTAATGATGTACAAGAAGCTGTTGGAAAAGCAATTAGTAAAAGCGGACCTATCGACATGCTGGTTTGCTGTGCTGGAACGGCTATTTGCGGTCGCTTGGAAGACATGAGCGAATCTGATATTCGATATTTGACCGACCTCAATTTCCTCGGATCTTTGTGGTTGAGTCGAGCTGTTCTACCAGCCATGAAAGCTCGCGGTAGTGGATCAATTGTACTCGTTTCTAGTGGAGCAGCATTGCTTGGTTTGTATATTTACTTTTTTTACATCATGTATCTTGGTTTGATTCTACTGAGAAAAAACTATTGCTATTTCTTTTTAAACTACTCATTTTTTTATCTATAATTTTCTGGTACAGGTATTTTCTTAATTCAATGTACAGAAGGATTAGTATGAGATTGAGATGAACGTTGATTATGCAATGACGAATGAGGTGTATGAATTAACCCTGCTATCTGTAATTTTATTAACCTGTAATAAAGATTTTATTAGTGTATCTCTAAATACCAAAAACTTATATTTTGTGACTTTTATGTAAAATAATATCCAAGAATTTAATACAGACGTGTATTTAAGGACGGAATAGCATAGCCCGTAACGTCTCAGACTATTAACTCTGAGATTGCGGTTTCGAGCCTCGGCAGCGACACTCCAATTTTTATTTATAATAAAAATGCTCTCTTATTAAAATACCAGCCCCAGCTATAGTGACATCTATTGGTTATAAATTGTATTACACACAATAATTTATAATTATTGAAGATAGATGTCACCGATTTCCAGACTTTCAGTTTAGTAGTTAATACTTACTTGTAGGTATTATATCTGATAAACAAAAATTCTAAAAACAAAACAATTAAAAGACGGTTTAAATATATTAAACTTTTACCATTATACATTTCTTACCATCTATCATTATACATTATACAAAGATCATAAATTAAATAGTTTCTATAGTACTCCAAACAATGAAACTAGTTATGAGAAAACATCCAAAAAATTCTCATTATGCAATTAAATTCTTATTTTCCCGATAAGAATTATTTAATCAGTATGATTATTTTTATCTTCCGATAATGTTGCTTGATCTCGATTAACCACGTCAAATAGTGGCGGGGGAATACAGGACCACATATAAAGTTTTATGTGCTATGTTATTAATACAATTCTATTTTGTATAGGTATTTATGGATATAGCGCTTATGGAGCTACAAAATGGGCCATAAGAGGATTAGGCGAAGCATTATTGATGGAGACTGTCGGCACTGGCGTAACAGTGACCATATCGTTCCCACCCGATACAGACACTCCAGGCTTTGTACAAGAAGAAGCTTCTAAACCATTAGAAACTAAATTGATATCCAGCAGTGGAGGATTATATTCTCCTACTTTGGTCGGCAAACATATTATACACGACGCCGTTGTAAGTATGATAATAATTTATCTTTATCAATATAAATAATTAATGTAACGTTTATGTATATTTTTAGGACGGAAAAGCTTATTCCACCGTCGGTTTTGAAAGCTGGATGCTATGTACTTTATGTGGAATCGGAAATACCAATTTCTCCGACGCTCTCATGCAATCATATTTAATGTTTCCGTTGCGTTTAGTATTGTTAGCGTATCAATATTACTTCAAGTATTTAATTAATAAATGCAAAGGAAATAAGAACGATAATAAGAAGGCAATGTAAGAGAGTTTCATGTTGGAGAATAATAAATTTTGATGCACGTAAATGGAATTAATATACATATTATTATTAACTGCACTAATATATGTATAATTAAAAATAATAGCACATAAAAATGAGCAATAATAAAATAATATAACATCGCCATTAAAAGTGTTGAATAAAAAGACAATTAACAGGATTTTTAACACTAGATTTACAGCACCTGTCAAATTGACGGGTTTCTGATTTATTTTTTACAGTATTTTTTATGGGTTTTTTACGATTTTTTTATATTTGTACAATGCTATTTTTATTTCTGAAAATGTGGTCACTATATACCTATTTTTAATGACACTCGTCAAATTTACGAGCTGATTGTATTTACTGGGATTGTATTTATATTTTAAACTAGGTGGCATTTATAACTCATTTTCGCATAAATAGATTTATTGTTTTCTGTTAGAATGGCGATGATACTTTTAGAGACCCAAACAATATGATTGTAAATTAATCTATGACCAGTACTTGTTAAGTTAAAAATAAAATTATACTTATTATGTATATTTTAAACTTCTTATATATTATACTATAAGTTTCATTTATGTTTCAATACATGTAAACTAAAAATTAATTCTAAATTATTTGAAGCAATACTCAACTATGAAAATATAAAGTAAATAGGTTTTAATGAACAGCAAAGCTATTGAAAATTAAAAACACTAAGGCCATCCAATAATTGTAAAAAGACGGCAGTTACATCATAAGATGTGACGTTAAAACAATATAAATTTAACCACTCGATAACTTAACTATGTTTTTATTTCTTTATATTGAAGTACATAGGTTATTTTAGTACTAAATTGGAAAATAGTTACCGCACTAACCAAATCTGTATTTTTATATGGCATTTAGGATTTTGTGTAGGTGTGTAAAAATAAAACAGTTTTATAATATGTAGCAATAAAAATACACAAAACATGTGACAGTGCAATAAAAATTATGCTGAATAAGTTACATACTGTACATTAATCAAACAAACTTTACATTAATCAAACAAAAATACACAGTAGGTAGTTGAATATTTTTAATATGATTTTATTATTTTTCTATAAATGTATTTACTTAACTGAATAGATCATCACGTGACGATACAATGATATTATAATATATGTAATTAAAAAATCATCATAATATTCTAGCCCTCCAAGTATATGCCTATGTATTTTATGTATAATTACTGAAATACATATAAATATGAATATAAATCATGCCTATTATTTCCTCAATAGTTATTTATAAATTGCACAAAGAGGCCAAAAGATAAGACAGTTTTCTATAAATTAGTTCAAGGATTTGTGTTTAGTCTTTATATTTTTCTGTTTACTCATTATAAATATTATAATGGTTTGCTATATGTAATATATATGTTATGTATATAAATTATTATACTCGCGCTCGCTCGCAAATTGATAGCAATCATATAAGAATGGAGGTTAACGCCTTATCATTGGTTCAGTGCATAATTCTAACATGTTTTGCAAACACCACACATTATTACATTACGTTTATGACAGCACACAGGTCACCTTTTACCAATCAAGGCGCATTTATCACGAGCACTGATTCTAAACATGTATTGTTTAAACTGAAACTATATTACTTGTAATAAAAATAATTATTTAATTTGATACTAATAAAATGGATCAATGGAGTCATTGTTTAAAGAGTGAATCCAATTATCTGCGCGTGCACTCACAATACGCACTTGATCAAAGTATAAGGAAAAAATGAAACTCCTGAAATCAGCTGGTAATTCTGGAACTATGTAAATTCAAAATGTATATATACGGTAATAAATAAGAATTGAATTACTTATGATGATTTTACAAATATTGCTAACAGATTTGATTTTTTAAATGATCATAATATTGTACTATTGTTTCAGTATTAGTTTTGATTGAATGATTAAAAAATTTGAACTTTGATGAAATATTGGTTAAGTAAATTAAAAGTCTATCATTTATCTATATTTTGTATTAAAATAATTAAAAAAAATGTTTAGTGTATCTTTCTTTACGGAAATATGTATTGTACTTATTCAATAAAAAGGTCTTTAGTTACATAAAGATATGAGATTTTATGTAACTAAACATCTATATATATATATATATACACATAAATAACTTTATTTAAAAATGTATTTTCAATTACTGTAACAAAATTCTCATTAATCAAAAATGCGATTCCAAACATATACATTCTACTGTAACTAAAGTGAACTAGTAAGTAAAATTTATCTCCGATTTTTCAGTGATCTAACAAGATTGTAAAGACAATGTATCAATCGGCTGGCGTAAGATCGATGCGGAGCATCACTAGACCGTCTCATTCAATATAGCATTATACATATGTAACAAATTTTCGAAATATTTTTACTATAACCTAATAACCACCAATTAATAATTTTTTCAGTTTAAAACGCAGAATGGTAATCCATTCCAAAGTACAACTTCTAATAACAAAGAAAGTACAATAACAGATGACGTCATTTTAAGAAAAAACTTATTAAAAAATATAATTAAACAAGACTAAAAATTGTTTACTTTGATTTTCGCCGTCACTTAAAAACATGTTTAACACTCAATGTTTACTTGTAAGATACATATATAAAAAAACGTTAATGTCATTTTTTGCTATAATATATGCATGAGTAGATTTTAGTGTGATGTCATTATTATGTATAATAAATTATTATGTTTTATTAGAGTGTAAATATTGGTTAGTTGTATTTGCAATGCAAATATTATTAATCCAGCATATATACAGGCAGGACAACCAGTTTTTAAAATACACAATATTGTTATTATTGTAAATATAATGTTGTAAATAATAGGCACTAACCCAATGGATTGTAATGCGGTAACAATCAACACCTATGAGTAGGTATTATACTAACACAATAACAAATTTAATAAATAATGTATTTTGTCGGTAGCTTTTAAAAAATATTTTTATTTTATTTATATATTATGTTTAAAGAAATTTAAAGTCGTACAAAGCTTCACAAACTTTTAAGACACATACATATATAGCCTTAGGCCTTAAAACATGTGACCTAGTGTCGGCCGTAGTTATTTTAATGGCAAAATAAGATAATTCTTTAGTAAAAGGGCGGATTCGGTCACAGTCGACTATAAATACGTTTGAATTAATCATTCTACAAACACTTATCCTAAACCTCTAATCAAGTGACTTTATATCTCAGAAAACATGGCAGCTAGGGTAAGAATATATAAAATATAAGATTTTAATATATTATATTTAAAATAATTTTTATGCTAGTAGTTGTATCTAATTATATAATAATAATATCAGAAATATTTGGGAAATGTAAATTATTTATTTATTATGTATAATATATACTTTTCTTATATAAAAAACACTATATTTAAAAAAAAATACACATAAAATTTATGTATTTTATAAAAAAAGTCTGTATCTTTAAAATACAACAAAATTTTATTTTTGAATTCCAATAACTTCGTAATATAAATTAAATTAAAAATGAGTAAAAAAATATCAATAGGAAGATATCAATTTATCATATAGTAGATAGATCAATTTTTTAATTCATATTGAAACAATTTAATGACAATATCTGTATAAAATGAAGAGAATACTATGCGATATATATAATCAGATTCTGATAAGTTTTTTCAACTATATATTTTATTTTCCTCTTAAATTCGTGATTTTTTAGGGATATTTATGCCAGTAAAAACGCGGGATTTCGCGAGATATTTTTATAATATTTTCTCGTATGAAAATGAGTGCTTTTTAATTGTTGGTATTTGAAAGTTAATATGCATTTTTTTAAGATTAGTATAAAAAGGTCTATTAAGAATTATTTTTATAGCTTTGTTTTGAATGCCTTGTAATTTAGAAAAAATAGTATTACTGGTCTAATTAATTGTTTATAGATAAAAAAAATGATAGTAAGCGTGCTTTTTCTATTAAATATCGGGCTAAGGGCCGCAATGGCGTCAAGCCCTTTAGAGCGAAGTTCCTTAATATGTTTATTAAATTTAAGTCTGAAGTCCAGTTGTAAGCCCAGTTATTTAACGCTCGTTTTCCATTTGACGTTATTGTCTTCTTCATTTAGGAAAGGTGGTGGCAAAGGTTGTCTACGTTTTGTGTAAATAATTATTTGGAAATTTTAATTCGGTTGAAATTAATTTTTCACCTCTCAAAATATTTCAAAAGATTTTTGTAATTTATTTGCGACTGGTTAAAGACCACAATTACTAGTTAAAATAACTGTATCATCAGCGTACATAGATAATAGTGTATTATTATTATTTAGTTCTGCTATATAAAACGTTCTTTTAAATTATTTAGATTCAAGTGGGATAGTATTGAGTCTTATTAGCAAAAAGGAGATATTTTATGGTTTTTTTGCTCTTTGTCTAGATTATTTTAGCAGGTACACCAGATAACTCGATCTAACATCTGCTATGTAGATTAAATTATAAAAAAAACTTGATTGGCAATGACTGTATAAGAAACAGACAACTATAAGTTGAGTTTACTTTTAAAAAAACGTCTTGAGACGAATGAACATAACATTTTTTTAATGTCTTTGAAAATCTAGAATTGTTAAATAATTAATATTTTTTTATAATTATAAATTAAGCTAATTGTTAGATTAGTTACGTATAAAGTCATTATATAGGTTATATATTGTATATGATGATAATGTGTTTATTTTTTTCAGTTGTGTTTTTTCTTGGCTTTGGTGGCTTGCTGTAAAGCGGCTTTTGTAGCAGCTCCTGGCTATGCCCCGGGTGTACCAGCGATCACCTCTCAACACTCCAACATCCTCAGGAGCTATGGAAATCTGGGACAAGTATCCACTTACTCTAAGACCATCGACACGCCATTCTCGAGCGTTAGTAAATCTGATGTGAGAGTCAGCAATCCTGGCTACGCTCATGGAATTGTAGCTCCAGCTTACGCCCATGGACTCGCAGCTCCAGCCTACGCCCATGGAATTGCAGCTCCAGCTTACGCTCACGGAATAGCAGCTCCAGCATACGCTCATGGAGTAGCAGCTCATGGATTATTGGGAGTAGCTTATTCCGCAGCTCCTGCCGTAGCTCACATGACGTACTCGAACGGTCTCGGATTTAACTATGCTTGGTAAATTATTTATTCATGACTGAACATCTTAAAAATATTGAAAGGAATATCGCGGTTGTATTTTAAGTAAATAAACATAGTAAAATACTATTCGAGTTGTTTTGAATATTATAATTCCTATAGCCTAATGAGTGCATTATTTTGTAATACACAATCCAGTTTTGTGTCCATGCTTAATAGCCAACTAGTGCTAGTTGCCATGCAAGCTGATTGTTCTTAGCAAATAACTGGTTTTATTATAATAATACAGTGCGAGAAATAAGTTCACAACTATAACTATTCAATTAGTGCATATAGCTTGTTTTTTTGTATTATTCTTATTTTAATCTGATCGAGTTTGGGTGATGTTGCTCATCATGGTTGGCACTGTTTTATTTTTGCCGGCTTGTCTCAGTAATGTCAGCTTGAATTGCATCAGAACCACGAGATACGTCACTAAGAAGGATATGTTCTGAAAAAAAATAATCTTAGTTATCAAAATGTAAGTATTGTTTTGTTGGCATTGATTGTTTCATACAAGTGATATACAAGTAAAAATAATACTAGCAAAAACATATTAAGGAGAGGCTGCTTAGTTTAAGAACAGTGTGTTTATCTTAAGTTGAATAATGGACCTTGAATAATCACACGAAATACGAGGAAGTTTGCAGTATATTATTTGCTTATCTAATTATATGAATATTTTATTTTAAACTATTAAAAAAACTATGAGAAAATTTAGAATCTTAGTACATAATATATATAGCCTTAAAGTTAATACTAATGAAATACAATAATTACAAATAAATAATCGTCATATGAGAAGCTTAAAAAACTATATTTTACACAGAAGTTATTGTGAAATTAAGAACAGAAGTATATATAACGTGTACATATTATAAAAACTATAAACATGTAATATGATATACCCAATTTGGCACACAATTAAAAGCGCAGTGAAAAATATTTTCAATAATAAATGATAACTAAAAATATTATGTAATAGCATATTTTTTTATTGCACGACACAGTCAATTGTGTTATTTTATATACATATTATATATTGAAAGGTTTTTCGTCAAAAAGGAAATTAATTTCTTTTTAACAAAATACTGTTCACAAAAACTAAAATCTTTGCGTCGCACACATGTTGTTTGGCATTTTATTGAAAATAAACAGTTAAGAAGGAGTAACAACTAAGGATTTTTAAGAGTAGTGCCTGCAAAATTTTGATGTTTTAAAAATTGTTCAAATTATTTGGACAACTGAGTAAACACCTGAATTCTTAATTGTATCAAACGCTTCATTGAATATAGTATTATTCCTAGGGCCAAATTATTTATGTATGCACGTTTTAATTATTAAATAACAATTGTGGTGACCGATATGTGTTACACAAACGAAAAAAATAACTAAATCCCGCCAAGCCGTCGAGATAAGAGATGACTCACAATAAAAATTCTGATCATTGAAATCATCCAATTTTACTCCAAAATTTTGCACCAGTAGATTCAAGCTAGAATTGTGCCTGTACTGAACATCAGTGGCAATAATGGATATTTCACGGAAACACTCGAAACCACTCGTAAGTATCAGAAAAACTACCATTTTGTGCTTAAAGAATGCGTCTATCTTGCGTAAAAATCGCTATTTTTATCTACCGCTTGCATTAACGATCTTTGAAAGTTCAACGCGTAAACATATTTTCTTTGTTGAATAATCAAGCGATGCAATTGGCCCGCCAACATCCGCACCTGTCTCGAATCAAGAGTATAAAATATGTGATACTTTGGCACATAAGCAGACGATCAAACGATTAGAGACGAGATGGTTAGAGATGAACTCAGAAGAAGGCATCCGGTGCAAACCGAGAGAGATCCGCATCCACGCGAGAGACATCAGCGGAACGTCTAGAAGACATCGCGATGACAATACCAGTTTATTCATCATCACTCAGTCTAAATACAATGCAACACTATTTCCCTGTTGAACAATAACAAAGAGTCTGGCTCCACCCTGAATCAGTATCTTTGCTCATATGATTGAGAACTGAAAGAGACGTTAGACTTTTATTTAATTATCAAATGTACATATGTCATACTTAATTACTTGCTTCCGCCACTTCATTCAAACACTGCTTACGATTTAGAAAATTCAGCTAAACGCGCAGTATGTGGAGCAACGCTGAATCGACCGAAACGATCTTTAGAAGTCCAAGAAAAGCAGCTGCTTTGCATTTCGACCGTTTGCTCTGATTCAGTTAAAGCAGTTATTTGAATTCAAAGAATTCAACTCGATTTTTAATAAGACTTAGAAACCAAGTGGTGCAGTTCTACGGCAAGAAAATACTTATTTATTAATACGTAACAGAATATTCATTTTTGCACAACTTGTAGGCCACATTTAAAATTATTGTGTTTTAAAATATTATATATTATACAAAAACGTTTGCACCGCCTAGGTTACGCACATAATTAAAATTTGTTTATGGGTGAAGGTTAGCAACCCCATTATATAATTCAGATCTCACAGATATAATAGGCATTGATTGTTTTTTTAATCATGTGGAGTTTAAGTCAATGAACTTAAACCCTATTGTTTTTTTTATTAGCTATTTAAATATTTATTTTCAATTGACAGATGTCTACTTATATGTAAAAAATCATTAATGTATTTTAATTTTATGGTGATAATAAATCTGTAGTGTATAAAATATAACATTATTATTCGCATACGTCATAATCGATTGAACGTATTTTAAATTGTCTGTTTTTTATTATAAAATACAACAATATAATTTGAATAAAAAAATATTCTGAATAAATTATATTTTAAATGAGTGGCGAGTATAAAAAACTTTGATTAATTTACAGTACTTTTTTTTAAATGTGAATTGATTTTTACCAGATAAAATAATTATACCGTTTTAAGTTATTAAAATAGAATAATCAGGATAATTTACTAAATTATATATGTTGTATTTGTGCACATTCAATGGTATATTTGTACTTGAATTAATTTCCTGTATACATTTTAAGTTATAAGAAAATAAAACGGAATTAACTCTTTACTAACCTTCCACAAAATGAACTTTAAAATAAATATTTATACAATTTTAACCATTGAAAACACTCACCGTAGTTATAAGCTCTCTGTTGATATTTGTATATCCATCAAGGTTCATGATAGGCGGATTTTTCGCAATCGCTACTAGAAACATTTCGATTTCCTTCTGCATACTATGATCGACCGAAGACAGGTTCACGTTCAATAGACGCTCTTGAAAGTCCAATCCGACCTGTTGAAACATGTATAGAAATTATGAGTGTCATGGACTTTTGAGGTCAAACTTCTTTTACCTTTTTTGAAGCGTGGTAGGCCTCGTTGCAGATGATGAACAACAGAGACATACAATAGCCGCTCAATACGAAAAGACCTAGCTCTTTGTAGCTGAAGCCGTGTTCCAAGATCTCGGAGAAGGAGCCGTACATTGAGATAATGGTAGTGAAGAAGATCAGCAAACAGAATATGCCATACATGTTGGAATAAGCGCGACCTAGAAAATTATACATGAAAGGCCATGCTGCACTCAATTTGTATGATGAATATTCACTGTTGACCAAGACTTTACGGTGGGGTCAACGATCCTATTGTTTATATTGTAATACTATCAGTATTATATTTTTAATTTTTGCGTATACTTATATTTTATAAAATAATTTTGCCTCAACGCCTAGTTTTCCAAGATATTTTTTAGGTGCTCCTAAGGTCTTGTTAATATCAATTAAACCTTTGAACTACAAATGTATCTATATTAGGCTTAAATATTCACGATAAAAATATTATTTGTAGTCAATCTAAAATATTATTATTTTTATGTTAAACTATTCGTAATCAAATTAAATCACACTAAACTAAACTAAATAACAGAAATGCAATTCTGATTCTTAAACACATGAGAATAAACCATATCAAGTGCCTTTAAATGTGTATGTTATAGTGAATGTATATTTTTGTACTTTCACTTATATAAATCTTTTTCAGTGAAACCATATTCGAATACATTTTCACCGTATATTTAGCTAAAACATAATTTATCTGGTAATCGCTAGTTAAATTAAATGCTGCTCTAAAATGTCTATGAAACTCAACTTGATAGTTACGAAACGTTCATTTGCTATTTAAACCTAAACCTAATCTAATGAAAGTAAAAACAATAGTTCGTTTTAGAGCTTTATTAGGTCAAGTTAGGTTTGGTTAATTCGTTTATGCTAGATTTGAGCTTGAACAGCAAATAGATACTTCGCAATTATGTATATTATTTTAGTCAAGTAATATTTTCACCAATATAAATACGATTTCATCAGTAAAAATGTATCAGACAATTTATTTATATTTTCACTGATGAAACTGTATTTATTCATGTACGTTCAGAACATTTTGCTGTACAAAGTGTACGATGTGAATGAATTTTCCTTGGTAAAATGCAGAAAAATAAATATTTATATTGACTTCTTTATTACTCATTATTGTAATATATTTATCTGGCACTAAAATGTTCTAAGAAAACAAAAACATCGGATAGAAATTTCTTAGAGACTACTTTCGTACATTTTAGTGTCTATTTTCCCTGAGAGATGAGTTGGCTTACTTTGTATTTTGGACTTGACCTACTGAAAGTTCTAAAAATGGATTTAGTTTTCGAACTTTTATTGGGTTGTGTTTGGGTTTGAACAGTAATTGAATGTTTCGCAACTGTCAAATTAAAATTCATAGACATCTTAGATGAGTATTTAAATTCACTAGTGACTATCAGTTAAATTATATTTTCGCTAGAAGAAATATATATATAATGTTGAAAATGTATTTGGACTTCACTAGTGAAAATATAACTTTACTGAAAAATACACATTCACTAACATTTATACATCGCATGTAAATAAATAATAATAAATATGTAAAAGGATATATTACTACGTATGGAAAAGTTTAAATCGTATAGTTTAACCACATAAAATAAAATTTACTGGTAAAAATATATATCTACCGGTGAAAATATATTCCGATATGATTTCACTGAAATGACATATTTAAAAAAGTATTTTCTGTATAGATTCGAGACTATTTTTTATAAATTTTCTTTGAGGAAAAATTCTGGTTTACAATCGGGGACGTCATTTAAGCTTTTTCTTAAAATGTATACGTTTATTGCTTAATATGGTATTGCTATTTTTATAATAGATGTTTACAAAGGAATCTCACAAAGGCTGTTTTGGTGCCTGACCAAAATGTTTTATAAAAGGGATTGAAAACTGTGATCTGACATAATGATGTCAGCACTATACACATTTTTTGTGAGGTTATACGAACTGTTATTAGCGTATCTGCAAATTTTACTTTAATGTGCTATGTTGTGACTTATGTGAGAGTGGTCAAATAACTCCCTGAAAATGGATTAACACTAAATAAAATTCATAAGACTATATTTCTTTCCTTATGGTAAATAAAACGGTCAAAAATTAGGCAGCTGAATTTAAACATTGAAGATGAATATCCAAGTGAAAGAACTCCATTTATTTTATTACTTATATGTTAATGGTAGATCGTCAAATCAAGCTTTATGAAATAGTAGATAATGTGGGTATCTTATATGAAATTTTCAGGGTTCAAAATATTTTGAGCAATGAACTAGATTGACTAGTAATAGAAACATCCTCACTAAACATGAAACATGAGCTCACTACCTTTTAATAATAAATGATTTTTCGTCCGCTAACAGAGTAACGGCTTATGTTTTTGTTATGCAAAGGAAATATTGATTGTGGATTACCTTCTTAAAGGTCAAATCTAACTAACAATAGTAACTTGCTACATAAATAAAAAAAAGCAATCTTGAATGCTAACGAATGGTGTGATGTTCCATAGTTCGATCGACCGATTTAAAAACAGAACAAGTTTTAAAGGCGATCGATCAAACATAAAAAGCTATGCTATGGAAAAAAAACTTTTTATAGATAAGAAACATGAGATTAGTTGGGAGATCTTTAGTGAAGTGGGCATCAGTTCCAGTATTTTTAAATACTACTCAGGAATAAATAAAGTTTTTGCTCATTTAGTGCCGCGACTGTTGAAACCAGATCATGTCTTATTAAACTTAATCTAAAAATATTTATAAGAGTTTTTTTTTATTGGGATAAATGGATAAACCTTAATGAGGATTAGGTTTAAATTACAAAGGATTATTTTAAATATATCTGTATTTTCGATATTATAAATACCAAGCTGTTGCATCATATGAGACAAGTCCACCCATAGTTTTCTGTATTCTGCTATTTTTGCTGCGGATTGTTCAACATCTAAAGTCTTCTCCAAGTTAACCGCTAAACCTTTAGAAGCCGTTCCAAATGCCGTACAGTTAATGAACCTTAAAGAAATATCGATCAAAGTATGTTTTTACAGGCGATAAATGCAGTACTCACCACAGTGAGCAGAATCCGTTCAACATCGCCAATATAGGATAATAAGCAAAGGTATGCCAAAATTCAAAGTCTTCTTGTAAATAGAATTGTAATAGTATTACCAGGGCCGCTATTAGCCAAGAGAAAAAACACAGGGCCCATGTCAGCACGTACAGATTAGGAAAAACTATCGGAGTGCCAGTGACCCTCAAATACCTCAACTGAAATTGGTTTTAAATTAATAAAAAAAAACGTTTGCTCAATATATGTTTTTAATATGATTATACTTGATAGTGTGTCCACATGTTTTTAAAAACTGCGACTTGAAATCCATGGCGCCAGGCGGCCACTGGAAGCAAAAAGTGCGGAATCAAGATGCTAATGAATATCACATTATATATGACTTCATCAAATTTTCCGTCAGAATTGTGCATGAAATTCGTGATGCGCGCTTTTCCAACTAAAAAATAATATTAAAAATATATAATACATTATTTATTTTATTACCAGCTTGTTACTCACCAGAGTATATCAAAATGCATTCAATGCCCCAAATGAAGTAAGCCCACATATTGGCAGAAGATATCCACCTGAACGTGGTCCTGTATTTAGATTTAGTTTCTGTATTAAAAAATATAATTTATGATAAACAATAGTTTTATTATGTTTTAAATAAATATATTTACCAGGTGGTACTCTCATAATAGGCATAACACCAGATATTTGGAAGAGAACGAGTAAGCTTTTAGTCGTGTGATAAAAACTGTCGTGTTTATCAAGTAAGAGTCCATCTTTATCGGATATGTTGAGATGCTCATAAGGATCGTTTTCTGAAAAGCAATACAAATATAATATGTTTCTAAAAAAACAATATACTTTTTAAATTGCACTCGAATATGTGTACATAAGACATATACAAGCACAATAGAACAGTAGTAATGGTCGGTGACAAATACTCGAATCTCATATAGACCCAAATGGTTTTCAATTTCTATCATGTCTAGGAGATCAAAATCAGTAAGTATTATATAATTTTAATCGTAATCGATCATCACAGAATAAGTTTTCATAGATTTTCCTAATCTCACATAGAAATAATTAAACTAAAATCGAGCTAGGTCGTACATAATGACATCTATTGATTGTAAGCTGAAATAATAGTTTATATTATTGCTTATATAGATTGATGTTTCACTACTTTGTCACTAATTTTTACAAGTGAGCTTTGGAAAATATTTTTTTGGTCCATCATGTATCATTGTATCGTATATTATTCATACTAAAAATATAAAAAAATAAGCAATTATATTTATACGGTTTACTGTGAGTATTAATACAGAATGCATTTTCACATTTTAGAAATTTTAAAGTCGTGTTTTAAAAAACTATAGAATTCTATTACCAAATAATTTGTACGATTAGATTTTGCAAAACAAACTTATTTTGTGTATATCCTAATGATTAATTAAATTGTATTTATTAAAGATTGAGCACCGCCTTCATGATGTCCTTTTTTTCTTAGATTTTCAATTTGTTGCTTTTGATTTGGATTCTGCACATAGCACTTTTTTGTTTCTGTGTTTTCGTGATTTATATTACTATAAAGCATCTTTGGTTATCTCGATACAAACTAAAAACTTCAGAGTTTCAAGTCCAACTGTTCACGGTTACATGAGACATTAATTGCTCGTTGTTATATTTTTATACAAAGGGTTACCAGTAACATAAAATACAAAATACTACTTGTCATCATGATTTACTTTTTTATTTTATGTTATATTCTATTCTCAAATATATACTATGATAAAGGCAAAAGTTTTATATTAAAGGACCAATGCAGATTTATTTTACAACCATGAAAAATTTATCTCATTGTTTAATCTAAGTTTATTACTGTGATGCCACTTACAAGTGTATTTATTCATTGTCAAAACACAATTTAGAATTTCAATGACAAAATACAATTGTGTATATATTTTTATGTTGTCATAACAAATCCAGTAGAAAAATATCTGCTAAACGACATTTAAGAATTGATTATTTTAAGATATTTATACGAAACAAAATAAATAATAAAAAAATCAATTTAACATACAGTTTAAAATATGGTACATTATATTCTGTTAAGAAATCATGGTCAGTGAGTGTCAAAGCATTTTCATGGTCCATATTCGGTCTTTTTAAAAAATATTGATTTGAGCAAATCATTTTTTTTTTGACCGATCAATACGTAGATTTTAGATGTATTTTTATTGTCATTTCCTGCTTACATAAAAGAGGTTGAAATGTAATTAATATGATTAATTAAGTAAATCGTAATTTTTGCTTTAACAAATAAAAACTAATAAGGAGATTTGATAATATGTATCTTTAAAAATAGTAGTAGTTATTCTAAAGATAGTAATTTGATTGGTTAGATTTTTTTACAATATCAATTAGTTCTGCCTTTATCATTAATATTTTTTGTTGTATTTAATATTTTATTTTATGTATGGCACTCATAATATAACATTTTACTCATCTGTACACTTTTACAATAATAAGAATAAAATATTTTCTATGAAATTATTTTTATTCTACACATACTTTTACACTGAAGCTTTTTCATAAATAAAATTAGATAGTTTCTTGAATAATAACTTACACTGTGTTTATATATAAATTACAGCAATATTTTTTTAATAATTTTACATTAAACGTTTCTTTCTTGCTTATAAATATTGACAAAAAGATAGTGTATCACTTTCTTTGATCTCTAAAACAAGCATAGTTTCTATAATTATCAATAATATCTGTCTAATTTTATTTAATATAGTTTCCAGTGTTAATGTTTTATTTACAATGTAAAGGTTTAATTTCCTTATCTTGAATATCTGCTGCATTGAAACTGCAACTATTTATAGTTAATTAAAAAATATTCTAATCCATTTATCGTAACCCTAAAACACTGTAAATAAATAAACAATAATTATCACCCAGCGTCTAGCTCTAGTAATTTACTATTTAAATTATGAATATCGATTGTGGGTTTTTTTGTTTGTTCAGCTCAACACAAATTATTTACGATCAATCACATCGATTTTTCCTTATATTATAATTAACTAATTTACTACAAAAAAGCTACTAGTTTTATAAATAATATTAAAAAAGTGCAAGCAAAAACTAAGGTCAAGTTATGTTTGCTGCTACATGATGTAATTATTAGTAGAATATATTTTGTGTATCGTTTTTGTAAATTAGTAGATTGTTCAATCAAAATCATGCAATAAGAATTCTTTGTCCAATTTTTTGCTTTCAAAAATGGCAAATATACATAAGTATTGTATAATCAAAATAGAAGATTGTATTGTACAGCTTCATTTTTATATGTTGTTTATGATTGTTGATATTTGCGAATTAAATTTTAAATATCTAAACTTAAAAATGTCTGAGTCTATAAACGAACATTTCCGTAATTTTGCTTTCCAAATATCTTAATAAATGTTTGTCCTGAGATTATTATTATACAAATTCACACCTCCATACATTATTCCCCTGGCCGTACTCGTTTTCTTACATCTAACTATCTTTAAATTGTTTTTATTTCTAATATTCAATCTATGTACATCTTTATTAAATACTTAAAATACTCTGATATTATTTTCTAACTTATATACATATAAATATTAAAACGTTCATATTTAATATTAATTTATCATAATTTATTTTATATGGAAATAATATTGTTATATTGTAAAAATATTTATTACTACACACGTATCCAAAAAACTTGCTTTCTTTTCAGATTCGAAAGCTGCAATTTTAGCAAAAAAATTACCGCTTGGTTAAGTATGTAATTGTGACACTTAAAAACGCTAGCTATCTTGCATATATTTATTGATATTTGTGTATTAATAGCACAATATATGAGTGGTATAAGTTGCTGGTTATTGCCTTAAAAGACCTGGGTTTGAATTCCATATTCTATCATCATTTTTTAATTTCTAATGGAATTAATAACACTGGCCAACATCTTAAGTCAGAATTTTCAGTTAAAGATAGGTACATATATTTTATAAATATATATATATATGTAGGCTATAATTTTTCATTCGAATGTCGAATATCAGTTTTAGTGAGAAAGTGCACTTGGAAACACTCAAAATAATACGAAAAATCAATAAAATGTTCAAGGACAGCTCAAGACACTGCGGTTGAGAGTTTTTGTTACATATGTGAAACATATAAATATGTCAAACAGAGTAATAATATAACTACAAAGATTAAAAATGCATATTTTCACTACTTTGGGTGCCATATTGGTGATCAAGACAAATCATGGGCTCCTCATGTTTGCTGCACATTTTTTAATATAAACGTAACTCAGTGGTTACATGGAAAAGGAAGAACAACGTCATTTGGTGTTCCAAAGGTGTGGAAGAAACCAAGAGATCATGTGAAAGATTGCTACTGACGTCACTGGATTTTCAAGTAAAAATAAACATCGAATTTCGTATCCGAACCTTCCTTAAGACTAGTTTTAAATAGTTCTGACATACCAGTGCTAGCTCCACCATCCAGTATTAAAGATATTATTTTTCATGAATTGCTTCTATCTCGAGGAAGCTGTCATCATAATCGAGCGATGAAAGTTATGACGACGAAAAAAAATTTAAAAAAATGCTCTCCTCACAACTAAAACAATTGAATTCACTTTTGACAGAAAATAGTATTTCTTATTTTAAAAAAATAAATGAATACTTAATTGTTTATTTCTATATAATGAATTGAGTTTGTTATTGCAAGGATATACGTGGATTATTCCAAGAAATCAACAAGGATTATGGTCCAAGTGATCTAAAAGCAGTTTTGATCCACAATGGTAATAAAAAACCAGCAATTCTAATGCTCATGCGGTCAATATGAAAGAATCCTACGACAGTATGTATGTATACCTAATTTTTATAAGCTCGCGAATGAATATCATGTTGCTTAATTAAAATAGCGCGTACATATTATATTATGCATTGAAAATTCTTAAATAATGAGCTACTTCAGCTCATAGCGAATTACCTAGTCCGTAACGTATCAGACTAGTAACTCTGAGGTTGCGAGTTCGAGCCCCGGCAGCGTCACTTGAATTTTTATTTATGAAAAATCTGCGATTATAAAAATCGGCAGTGACATCTTTTGCTTATAAATTATATTACACATAATAATTTATAATTATTATTATTGATGTCACCGATTCCCAAACTTTCAGTCTTGTTAATAATACTTAATTGTAGGTATTCATTATATCTGATTGACTTACTCTGTTGGTACAGATTTACCCTGTTCTAACGCAATAGGCTTACGCCTGTCAGGTTACAGCGGAAGATTTAATAAAAAATATAAATAAAATTGGATTAAAAAAGACCATCAATGGTGAAGGCATTGTCATTTAGATAAGCATATCAACAGCTAGAAATATCGGCCGGTGGAAAAAAACTCCGTACACCAGCCGATCGTAATCAGGCTTGAAGTTGCAACTTTGATTATTTTGGCTTCTGGAGACGATTGTGAAATTATACCTAGTATTCATTGTTATGATTGGGTTTGGTTGTTTCTTTTAATGTTATATTTAACTTGTTACTTTTGAACTTTTATTTTTCGACTAATTATTTACCAGCAATTATTTCTTTGTTCGAGTTAATTTTATTCGGGAACACGACATTTTATTTGGCTGAGCAACGTGACAATAATTCACTTTTGTAATGAAAGGAGATGTAATAAGGATTTCCCTCATGGTTAATTTTATGTCGCAATGCCACGAGCGGAGCATCCAAAATGCCTATATGTGCAGATAGATGCAAGAAATTTAATAAAAAGCATTATATATGACGATGTTTTGCTGAAGTCAAGGATATTTAATAATTAGGAAGAAAAGGCGAGTGACTTTGAGAATAAAAACCAGTTATATACACTACAATATAATAGATATACCTATGTATAAATAAAATCAATTCCAAAAAACCGGATCGAATTAAATTAATGTAAGGCCTACTTTAAGCACCACAAATATAAAGATAGAACGAAAGTGTTGCTAAAAATATGCTCCATGCACACATCTCATTCACACAATTTACTTCTCTAAACTTGTTTGTATATTTATACATCAATTGTAGATATGATGTAGAGAAGTAGTAGGTATATATGGTATAATCCAAAGAAGTTTGTGCCACTTGTACCTCGGTCCGTTCGTGGGAGACTTCTCGCTGACCAATTTCTTAAAGTGCTACTAAAATTTTTTAAAAATGTTCGATAAATTGAAATATTGTTTGATAACTTTCGTTTTCGCACAGAGCGTGTACAGTGAGAGTGAGTGAAGATCTAAATATGGTACACCGTAAAACTAAACGGCGCGGTTTAATTTATTGATAACCGCAGATAAGTTCTTCAAACCATGCAAGGTTTCGAGTCCCAACTTCAACGCATGTCTCAAGGAAACTGGGCAAAAAATGGTGGAGTTGATAGTCAAAGGAGAGCCAGAGTTGAAACTTCAAGGATTTAAGTCTCATCCCATCGAAGACATTGTCAGCAGCGTCGGTTCAACTCTCAAGTTCACGTTTACTAACTGCTTGATTTACGGACCGGAAAATATCAAAATAAGCGATTTGAAGTACGTATTAATATATTTTTCGTACCGAGATTTCGCCTTTTCTTATATTATATCACATATGAACGCAATAACCGGTTAGTGACCTTTTCGTTTATTACTACTACACGTGCACTGAGTAACTGGTGTTAACTCGATACGTATCCAAGTATTTTGGTATGTGACTTTCATAATCAAAATAACCATAAACAATTATATGTATTACAGAGTGAACCCAGATAAGAAGAAAATCATACTTACATATGATCATAATGGCTATATGGTTGCCGATTATAATCTAGAAGGTAGATTGATAATTTTGCCGGTAGCTGGTCGTGGAAAATCAAATATAACTCTAGGTATGTTGTCTAATTATTAGTGTTTTAGGTTAATTATTAGCCACTGATAATAAATTGAATGTCATTGGTTTTAATCTCACATGGATCTGAATTTTTTTTTAATTTTTGATGATATTTGGAAGACTTAGGTTGGAAATTACTATTAATTTAAATTCCAATCGATCACTTCAGATAAGGTTTTTCTAATTACTCTAATTACGTTTATCAACAATTAAAATCGAGTTAGTATAATAGTTAATTAGTGCGATACATAAATGTATAATATAAAAATAGCTACAAAGATAAGCCCCATGAGATTTCATTTTCGCTTAAATTGTCTTAAGGAACTTAATAATGGATGTGCAAAACCAATGCTTAGAATACGCGTTTATTCATATTACAAAAATTATTAATGATTTTTCCGATATAACAGTTGATTTTGTTGTGAAAAGTGGGGATGGGTTGTTCGTGGCGCAACGGTGTGCCTTAAAATCTTTTCAAACTCCTCACTGGACCAAATCTGAAGATCGAAGAGGAAATATTGCTTTTCTTCGGACTTGTGTGAGCTCCACTGATAGCGAGTTCAGGCCTAAAATATATTATATTTCTTAAATGAAGCTATGATTTTTTTGTAAAGTTGTTCGAACTTATGTATTGTCAGAGCAAGCAGATCAACGAATCTCTTTCTCTCGTCTTAGGCATCTTGATCGAACATGAGTGATTTGTGTGGATTGGTGACTAAGTTGTGTATATTTTGCAGTCAGTTGGACGGTTAAAGAACTGATAACAGTTTATTATACAAAATATATAATTTACCTAAAATGTGTCAGTATTGTGTGACGCCAAGTGGTCGTCGGTCCAAAGATAAATTTATTTTAAAGCAAGTTCGGTAATGTTTAATGTTTGATTCTAGTGTCTTCGCTGTGACTATCGAGTAATTATCAGTGATTTGTGATATGACCGAGTGTCATTTTTTTGAAATAGTCATTAGAGAAAGCTTGAACTAATTAAAAACGAGGCCAAATGAGATCATCGAATTTAGTGAAATCTAGTTAAAGGTGGCCGTCCGATAATTACAAACTAAAATTCAAACAATGCTTATTAGAGCATAAGCATCTGTGTTTTAAAATGTTTAATATGGTAATTGATTTCGTGGCTATTGTGCAATTCTAGGTGTTCGGTCAGTATGACAAAAAATTTTCAAACTGACATTATAAATTGGCAAAACATCCATAATTGCATAATAGCCTTTCCAACAATTACTATTGTTTAACAGACATAAGAATTGTAATTTTAATCTAGTTGCATATTGAATCCGTCACAGTGTTAATTTTATAAAATATTTTAACGTGCGGTTTCGCTACATGCTCAGTAAAACATTATTCGCTGGCATTTTATCTGTTTCTGCAAAAATTTTATCTTAAAGAGGTGCATTTATTTCATAATTTCAAACATGCTAAGCAAAAAATAAATCATATTTTGATTTAAATGCGCTGGAACGGAAATTTTAGCGTCATATCGCTAGTACGTGTCCCTTTTAAAGTCCGATAAACATTTTTGGAATTAGTCTATATATTTTTTATTGTTGCAAAACGTTGTTCTTTCAATGTCTTCTTCATTTGCTGGAACAAAAAGAAATCGCAAAGGATCATATCAGGTAACTAGTGAAAACGTTACTTGATATGACGTCAGTTTTAGCCAAGAATATTTTTTTTTATTAGATTGTCTAACAAAAACGGCGTAGAACTTCAAAGTAACAAAGCTTTTTCTGTAGTTTAACCTTGACATTTGACATTACTTTAAAATGAATAAATCGTCAAGTTTGACTGTCACACAAACTACGCGTTCAATTTGGCTGACAATTGCGTTAAAAGTTAGACTTGTGGTATCAGAGTGAGAAAAAAACATTGTTTCATTACTCTCAACGATTTATATTTAATATATTGTACGAAACAACAAGAAACCACTTAACTTAAAAGCTTTATCGTTCGAGTATCTTCGCATATTGTTAAATATTAAATTATTCATATGTATGTATATTGCTATGATTAGTTTATATTATAGTACACATTTGTATATTATACACCACATATTTACTAAATATATTTTCCTGATTATAATTGCTGTTGTAGATTATTAAAATTACTGTTTAATCATAGGCGATTGCCACTACATTTACGACATCGATTATGATATAATTAGAGGAAAAGATGGCGTCGATCATTGGAAGATACAGAAACATCAAGTGACGTATTCTCCGTCTTTCGTGAGATTTGAGTTTGAAAATTTGTTCAACGGAAACAAGCAACTGTGTAAGTAAACTCTATCGTGCATACCTAATCAATAATATATGCTTCAATAACACTAAAAAAAAATTTCAGCTGACAGTATCCATCGATTTGCCAACGATAATTGGAAGGAACTCTTCACCGAGATTGGTCCAGCATTTGGAGTCAAAATTACTAACAGAATCGTTAAAGAGATCGGAAGATTTTTTGCTGCAATACCAGCTTCAGACATGATAGAGCCTTGAATTTATATATTTAAATAAATAAGTTAAATTCTTATAGTATGCTTTATTTAAAATCAATTTAAGCAATACTAATTTTATTGATATTATGTATCATTTTATTAATAAAAAATCTTTTCAAATAAACTAAAAAATATATTTGAATCTAGTGATAATAAAATAGTGTAGTTAATATTATAAATTATATTTGACTCAATTAGTTATAAAATCAAAGCATTTATTATATTATATTATGTGTTATTTAAAATAAATATAAGCTTTATTAGTAAATAATTTTATTGATATTATAAACTGTTTTACTTAAAATAAAAATATATTTAAATAATATTTACATATTATTACGTTTTAAATAAACTATTAAATGTATAATGAATGCGAAGATAATAAACTGTTTTGTTGATTATAATAAAATATATATTTCTTATAATTACTATGTTTATTTATTTTAATACTTTTAATTAATAATACCGGAAAATTACGTTAGATTATAAAGACATACTTACAAAAGAATAAAAACATATTTCCTATTTTATAATTAATTTTGTTCTTATAGGACAAATTATATTAAATTTAAATTATGTGCATAAATTTTATAATTTATTTATTTTTCTAAAATTTGTTCAGGTAGATACAAATCTATCTAAACAACTATCTCGATTGAATTATAATGTTAGATTAAACTTGTTTTTATATACTTTTATAAACAATAATAAAAAAAATCGTCGATTTTTTTATTAATGTCATCATGCATCAAAGAACGAAGCAAATTTTAATAATATTCTTTTAGTATTGTTGTGACATATATAATTTAATATGTAGATATACATAAAAAATATAATATGCATATAATAAAATATATGTTATACTATGCAAAGATAATATTTTTTTAAGCTTTAATGGATAAGGAAAAATCAGCATAAACAAACTAAGCAAAAAATTTACAGAGTTTTTGCATCCGTATATTTATTAAGAATATAATTTTTAAAATCCTTATATTTTTCTTATTTTTTAAGTAATATAAATTTAAATAAATGAGGTATTTTAAAGCATTCATTTAATATATATAGCTGTGTTGCCTTAAAAATATATAACTGTATTTTCTAATTTCTTACGTCGGTTCAATTGCGTTGAAAAAATAAAAATCGATAATCACTAGTATATTTTTAAAGTTGCATCCTTAATAAAAATAAATTATTGTTTTTCGCAAGAGGTGAAATTAAAAAATGGCTGACATTACCATTTGGCCGATTTGGACATAAAGCCAACGTATGAAAGACTGACTGTGACTAAAGGGTAACATACAAATATCAACAAACAAATATTTTTTTCATTTTAAGTAAAGACACATTTATTTTAAGTGAATTATTTACTAACATGTTAAAAACTCTTTGTTATATATGTCAGCCTCTCGTCTGTTTCATTTTTTTCAATTAATGTCACATTGGCCTTTTATCCATCGACCATTTTCCATATCGGCCTTTTATCCAAGTCGACATAATACTTACATCGGCCATTTGATAATTTCAGCTATACATTCGTGTCGGCCTTTTGTCTGGATCCTAAAAACTTTTTACCTATATTATACTTTACCTGACAATAAATTTAAATTCATACTAATGAAACACTAAGACTTAAACTATACATAGCCAAGTATATCTATGGTTATATTTAATGTAAATTGGTCAAATTTGTATGTTATCACATCAAGGTTGTCTGAATAAAACAAATTAAAAAATATAGCTGTAGCTTATATTTTATAAAAAAATCAAACGTAGGACAAATCAAATTTGATAATTTATTCTCGTTTTACTAAAAATCTAATAAACATAATGAATTTCATAAGGTAATTAAATTTTGACTAAATAATTTTTTAATGGTAATTTAAACATAAAATTTGAGCGACCATTTAACAAACAGTCGTTTCTTGAAACTAAATTTTTAACTGCGTTTTTACGGTTCTTGGAACCACATGGAAATTGCTTTTAGAGAAAGATAAGATTGCTAGTGATTAAAGCCTTCTAAATATATATATATATATATATATATATATATATATATATATATATATATATATAAATCGTCGACTTATCATAATTTTGATTGCTTTAGAGAATTTCTCGTTTTTGGCTAGACGCCAGGGATATCAATAGTTAATAAGCCACGTCGGACAGTTGTTCTTGGGTCGTTAACCAGTGCAGAGAGGACAGTGCACCACCTTTTTTTGGCCTGAAACCAGAGTTTCTTTAACCATTGGTTTATCGAACCCCCCTCATTGCAGGCAGGACCACAGAGAGTTAACCCGGGCTTTAAGAAAATAGTGATTCCGGGCCCCATGACAATTAAAGGATTTTATATTTTTTTTCAACATCCTAATATAATTTCTTGATTAAATATTAATACGTACAAATTAACAGGATGTGATCATTAAAAACATATTTAGTATTAAATAAATATATTAATTTATCAGTAAAATTATGTACAAATATCAACAATATTAATACAAATATAAACACATATAAAAAAAATTAACATAGCATTCAGATTTGAAAAATGTCAAATAATCAGCAAATATAAATTTTAAATTAATTTAAATTTTAATACAAAGTTAAAATATAAAAAAGTGTGTTTTTGCGACAAATATTAACGAATAAACAGAAATCAAGCACATTGTGGGGGCCTATTATATATTTATTTATACATTCATTGTGGCGAAAATTTAGTGGCGTTCTGATAACACTGACGTGACGGCAGCGGAGGACAGCACATTATTTTGGTGGACCTCAACAGGAAGACAACGGCGGTGGTGCCTCGTCCACCGTTTACTTATATATATTTAAATAACAAACATATAATTTTTTTATAACTTTTACCGGGGCCCACTTATATATGTATTCATTTTTTATGGCCACAACTTGGCGGCGCTTTGGTAACACTAACGTGGAGAGCAGGAGTAATGAATTAAATTTTAGCACTATGAACAGAGTAACATTGAAGTCTATCCATTTCGACTGCCCCTAGATGGCACGTCACCAAGGGTCAGTGCACCGAATAATTTGTTTGCGTTTTAATCGGCTTTATCTTGTGTTTTTGTAATATAATGTAATTCTGAATATATAGAAAAAAGCATAGACATCATGATAAATGTTTTTATTTTAGAATAATGTAATATATGAACACATTGAAACCAAAACTAACAATATAACGTGAGTGTTCTTAGGAAGTATATATAATATATAATACAAAACATATCATAGTGACATATAATTTCAAAAACTGATTGAATATTGGAAAAAAAAATCATTTCACTCAAACTCAAATACAATGCTTATCAACACTAATGGATTCTAGATGGCGCGTCGCCAAAGGTCTGTACCCCTTGTTAACATGCTCTTTTATCGGTATCAAATGACACTTTTTGTGTAATAACAATACAATATAATTCAAAAAGGGTAATAAATTAAGTGTTCTGTTAAAATATAAAAAGGCATAAAATAGATAATATATTATACTTGAATTGAACTATTAAATAATATGCTATAATTTTTACATAACGAGTCTATAATTACAATAATTTTCTTAACTAACAAATTTATAGAGTGTGAAACACCTTGTGAAATCTCACTTGCTTCGCAATAATATATTTCACAAAACTAAAGTATTTATATATAATATATGTATATATATATATTAGCTATATTTATAAAATAAATAATTAAATAAAACAAGTGCTTAAACAACAAAATTTTCTTTATCAATATTTTATTATTTGTTTTCAACAAATAATTCGAACATCAGTTGAACATCAAATTGTTTTTTCTACGAAAACTATATGTTTTTTTGTACCATAAGTACTCTTACGTTTATATACATAATTAGATCCAAATTGAGAGTTTCTCGGTATAGCGAAAAAAAATCATGAAGCATGCTAGGTATAATTCGTTTGTAAAACACGTTTTTTTGCATTTGTACGGTCAGCGGGTATAAATACTAAAACATCGACATGTGGACATTCATTTGTGCGTAGTGTATGTGCCTAGTATTTTGTGAGATACAGAAAAGGAAAATCCATAAAATAAAAATATTAAATTATGATGTCAACCGCTGCGAGGGCATTGTTTTTGATCTTCATAGTCATAGAATGTGTCAATAGCAAATGTGAATATACATTTTGTGGCTGTTTCAGTGTGTCAAGGAAATATTAGTATAATATATTTTTTTATATTTTAGCAGCATACTTTGAGCCATGTCAAGTATCCAGCCCAACTTTTAACTCTTGTCTGATGAGCACTGCCCAGAACATGGTAGATGTTTTCGTACATGGAAATCCTGAGCTGAAACTCAAAGGTCTCAATCCATATACCATAGACGACATTGAAAACAAGGCGTCAACTCTCAAGTTTAACTTCAACAACAATGTGATATATGGACCCATCCACACCAAGATCACTAATATAACGTGAGTATATATTATACATATATAGTGACCCCGAATATAATTACAGAAACTGATTGGGTAAAATAAAAAAATGTGTTCATTTCACTCAAACCCATAAAATTGATATTAACTATGTTTTGATTTATTACACAATAATATGAAAAAGATTCGGTAAAAAGAACAACATAAACGATTAACACATTCAAACTTTTTTATTATATAATAAACAATAATGTAAATAAAATATACTAACATCATATAGAATTGTTGTACTTTAAATTGAAAAGATTTCATTAGAATAGTTAACAATATTCATATGAAGGTCATAACCTCATAACTTATATTTTTCGGTAACGTAAGTTTAAATGTAAATAAATTCATATCTTACCCAATTCTTACACTAACACTAACAAACAGAACAACATTTTTCCCTCCGTCATTTTAGATAATAAAAAAACGCGCACGAACTTATAGAGCTAAATGTCGAAATATGTTAACTATGTAGTTTACCTTATTCTGTCTTTGAATAATATCAATAAGTTAGTTAGTTTCAATTGCTGCCTCTACATATTCTAGCTATTTCATCTGAAAGAGTTACTATATTATATTGATTTTCATTTATGATATCAATTTATAAATAATCTAGTATATTATATGCATGCATTAGTATGGTAATAGCTTATTACAGTCATAAAAATAACATTCGCTGGAATGCTATTTTTATAAATAATTCAATACTAGTTAAAAGATTATACATTTTTTACATATTATCATATTATCATATTATCATATTCTACATTAAATTTTATTAAAATATTTATATTTTATTTAATAAAAATCAATGTCCGTGACACACATGCACGTGTTGAGAAACGCTGTTCTAGTAATTATTTAACTGTCTTTATGAAATTATAAAAGTTTCCATACAAGCGTATAAATAAATAATTGGTCACTTACATTGATTTGTGAACCAAACAAATTGATGTAACAAATCTTGTCAAAAAAATATTGCGTTGTTTGTAATAATAGTCAAAGTAGACTCATTAAGTTCAAGGTTTCTTAACCTTGACTTTGCAGTGAACGATGGCTAGAAGGCATTTATTAGATGGTACAATTTGATTTGATTGTTCAACAAAAAACCTGTATTATTACAATATCAACACTTATAATATTTCAGATTGGACCCGAAGAAAAAGAAAATTTTCCTTGAATACAAAAATCACGGCTATATGCTCTCAGATTATAAACTGGAGGGCAGATTAATAATACTTCCGGTCACCGGCGCAGGAAGATCCAACATCTCTTTGGGTAAGAAGTAAGATTAAATTTATTATATTTTAGGTCATTTTTATTAAAGGCCATCAAAATTTCAGGTGATACCATATACACTTATGACATTGATTATGACATAACCAAAGGAAAGGATGGCAGAGATCACTGGAAGATAAAGAAGCATCAAGTAAGCTATTCTCCAGAGTACGTCACGTTTAGTTTCGAAAATCTCTTTAATGGAAACAAAGAGTTATGTAAGTATCAAATAAAAATGAGGTATATCAAATATTATTTTATTTCAATTGATTTATTTTATTTTATAGCTGATAACATTCACACATTTGCAAATGAAAACTGGAAGGAAATCTTCACTGAATTAGGACCATCTTTGATGTCTAAAATTATAAATAGGGTTATCAAAGAAATTGGAAAATTCTTTGCTGCTATACCAGCAGAAGATATGATTAGGCCATAAATATAATTTATTAAATACATACTTAAATAGTGCTTTGTACAATATTTATTAATAATGTTATCTAAGTTACATATAAAATTTTGTTTTTAAATGTGATATTAATATAGTTTTTTCATAACTGTGTTTATATTAAATATTTACTTTAGGTATTTTTTCTATAAATAATTTAAATTATATGAATGTACTATGTAGCACATTTTATACAAGAAAATATATAATTTACACAAAAATGTATTTGATTACTTCGATATATTGAACTGACATAATAAATATATAAACTAGCTGTCGAAACTGTCGAAACCGAAACTAGCGAGTGTGTGAATACCGGACCCTCAACTTTTTGGGTTTTAAATAGTATTTTTGCTTCGTTCTGATTTTTTAAAATATATTTTAAAATTGAATGGTTCAAATTAGACATTATTATTTAGAATTTTCAATGATATTCAAAATAGTTCAATCTATAAAAAACTACTTAACATTTTCAATTCATTTGAAAATAAGCTTACAACTTGACTAAATATTTCCAGAAGAAAACATTTTATATTATTTAACGTTAAATTTGAAACTTAGATATTTAAAGATAAATATTAATATTGTATATCATTTATGAATAGTACTTAGTTAGATAATAATAAATTAAACATTGTACAGTGAAATCTCAATATAGCGAATGAATAAATTTCGGTATACTGATAATTCTTTATATTGAATGTACGGAAGATGATTTATTTTTATTTAATTTTGTATTACCATATTACTACAGCATCAAAATAACCTCATAAAGGGTTGACAGATAGTTTTTGTCAATTTTAAAGGATACTGTATGATGCACAACAAAATTTGTGAAAAAAATGTTTTATATAAAAAGTTTGAGGGTCAACGAAACACCTGTAATATCCTTTTGAACACATCTGACACACGCCAAGTCAAAGACGAACTGAATTCGGAGAAATATTGTGTCAAATTGCAACGTCATTCTTAAATTCTGGAAATTTTGTTGTTTCGGTATTCGTTACAAAGAGATTTCATTGTATTCTTTTTTAAAACTAATTAAATATTAATAAAACAAAAAAAATAGCAAAATGTTTTCAACATCAAAAATAATATTAAAACGTAATATTTTGTATCATTTAAAAGTAGATTTACTGTTTAAATAAATAATATTAATAAATAGCAGCGTCTTAACGCTGCATATAACCCAATTTTATCATAAATTTAAATTTTAGTAATAAGAACGTTTTTTAGTTACACAATAAGTTACTTTATAATTAGTAAAAAATATTTATAGGTTTTATGTGTAAATATAAAAGCAAATTTTTAATTACATTTACTAATTAGAAAGAAACAATAAACTGAAAATATCAAGTACTTAATCTGTTACTTTAGACCAAAAGTGCGCTTTAAAATATTAATAATTTTGAGACCTTTGTCTATTTTTATTAAAAAATATTTTGATTTATATATTTTTTAAAGTAAATGTTTTTTCTGCGCAGCATTATATAATTTAATAATTAATTAGTGCAAAAAGTTTTCACTTTACTTAAAATTAATAATAAAGTAAACATATGTAAAATCTTTAATAAATTAAGAATATTTAAAATCCATAATAAAATAAAAAATATTTTTAATAAATCATTCGTCAAATCTAACGAATATGTGCATTTAATCAGAAGCAATGATAATTTGAATGTATTGTAAAAGTAAAAACTCACTTTTCGGCCTCGAAGTCCATCGCCGGGAATTCAAAATTTGAAGATTTCATTACGAAGATTGTTTTATGATTGTTTATATAGTTTAATCAATGTATTCTTCTATTCCTCAACACATTATGTATATATTTATGGTTATAACACACCTAGTTATTTTGCAATCCGATTATTTATAATCAGTCAAATGACGAATTAATGAAAATTATTGTCGAAATGTTGTTATCAAATAATAATTATTTAAAACTGTCGTCAAGGTACTGTCGGCCATCTTGTTTTATATTTGAATGCTTATTTTTCATTGGTCGAAACAACAGAACGCATTACCGGCAGCACGAAAATCAATCGGAGCAAATTCAGTTTTTATTTTTATTATTATTTATTATTATAATTAAATATATTTCCTTTGTTTACTTGTATTATTATATACCGTTCATACAAAGCGATACGATTTACAGAGTAGAGAATAGAACAGAGAATGTTTCATTTTAAAATTAGCGCGTCCGGAAGCGGCTTAGAACAATTATATTATAAATAGAAGATTGCCTACTACACAAATAATTTTGTCAAATATTTGTATTTTAAGCGATTGACTAGCGAAGAAATTTAAAAAAGCTTCTTCAGTTCATAGAAAAATATTTTCCCAACAATATCAAACAAATATGTAACAAGCATAAAATCATTAAATACCTAAATATATTTTTCTCATTTACTTGAGATAGAAATATAAATATATATTTTAAGGGAATCTTTCAAATTTAAATATAATATTTTTGTTATAAATTCGTATATAATGACTTATACACATGCTTTAATTGTAACTTATTTTAAAAAAAATAATTGAGTAGCCCGAAATGTGTTTTTATGTGCAATAAAAAAATATTCTAAGCGAAAACATCTGAAAAAAGATAAATTATAATAATATACAATACAACTATCTACTTAATTAAAACTGCATAGTTATTACTCTACAATGTAAAGTGAATATGTAAATACTAATTTATTTATATTACGTATAAGGATACGAAGAAAACATACAATTTAATATTTAAATCTACCGAATTATTCATCGATTATCGTCATTTATGATAATGTGACGTAGTCATCAGAGCCAGCTCAGAGAAATAATGTTTTAGGGCATTTGTCATTTAATTTATTTCTATACCAAATAAAATAAAAATATTAGATTAATTAAAACCTCGAAACATACATGAATTTTCAGCTGCTCTAGGTTGAATTGCTCAGGAGAAACACAGCAAAAAAATGTACTTAGTACTTGTATTTATTTTTTTGATGACCGTTTGCTAAACAAGATGTTTTTCGGAACAACAATAAAATGTTTTTTAGAGAGAGACAATAAAGCATGATAAGATCTTTATGAAAAAAATGAATCGTTGAGTATTTTAGGGAAAACTTCTGCAACTATCGCCCTGTGCAGGAACAGCAACAGTTGTGAGCCACGCAGTTTAAATAATTAACGCTCTCGGATAGAAAACTGTTGCTCACCTCCATTTTCTCCCGATATAACACCATCAGATTATCATTTATTTAAGACTTTACAACATAATTTAAATGGTAAAAAAAATAATAGTATTGGTGAAATTAAAACTTTTATTTTTAAATATTTTAATTCACAGCCAGTCAGCTTTTACAAATGTGGGATTAAAAACTTACCTGATGGAAGAAGGTTGTATTTTTCTATGGAGATTATTTTATAGAATAATATTTTCAAATAAATTTGTTATTGGAAAAATATAACGTGCTTCCTAAATTTTAAGGCATTATATAGTTGTAACAAACTATAGTTTTAAGAGTCTATGAACCTTTTTCTGAATAGTGAAATTAACACTAAATAGGACTGAATGTAGAATTATAAATCAAAGTTAAACAAATAATTGTTGTGTTGTTTTTAACTTTCGGACGAATCGAACGCTCTGCATCCTGCGGAGTGAGCTCGTTCAGCATCGGATAGATCCTTACTTGCCCGACCATAGCCGGACGATCCCTTCTCAGGTGCTATGTGACCTTCTCAGGTGCTGTGATCTTTGCTGTGCGACTAAATATGTATATTCGACCCGGATTAAAATTAGTCGTGTCGTAAACACCCTATTACCTATTTCAGGGGTGCCGTCAGAGACATTAGCAAGAGAAGCTGAGGGTGGCCTCGAGAAACACCGACGGCGTACGTTATAATTGACACGTCGAATGAGTGGTCTGAATTTTAGTCGGCAGTTATCTATAAAGTGATGATGTCTTGAGTACTGCTTGAATCTAAGTGATATGACTCGTACATTCTATGATGCCCAGCAACTATTTTGGCCCCTATACCTTGAACGAGCATTTTATATATCTTAGGATAACAATATATTAAGATGCGGTCAGCCATAATGACCAAGTGTTCATAAATATTTAAATAGTATGCATGTTTTAATAAGTTTTTCACTTGCCTATTGTCAAAAGTCGTTAGCATGACAATAGGCATTGCCTGGCTTGACCGCCATTTATTATTCTATAAACACGCAGACTGTAAATTATCTATAAAAATGTTTATTAGCGGCCATATTTTTATATTTTAATATGTTGCGTTCATATGTTCTTGTTGTTGATTTCCTTAATGATTTTATTTATCTCTTCCATGGGAAATAAGGTTTGGCATCAACAATTTACAGATTGAATATTTAGGTATCTAGAATCCATTCCACTCATTTAATTTATTCGATATAAGATATAATAGAATATATACTTGATAAAAAACTGATCCTCCTTAATGTTGACTTTTGAATGTGTAAGAAGTAAAAAATCGTCTCTCTGAACCGACTCTGGTGGCTAAAATCATTTTTTATAAGCAATAAATTAATATAAATAATAATAAATAGCAATAAAAATTCCCATTACTCGCAAGTAGCAAACAAGCCGTATCATATTTTTTATTGTACAAAATGTTTCTTATTACTATTTTATCTATTGTCGTTTTATTTGAACATGGAAACAGTGATAAACGTGTGTACCAGATAGTGTAAATTATTATTATATTATTATTAAACATTAAACATATTTTTAGAACTATTTACAAAGTGTAAATTATCAGATCCTCAAATAAAGATAAATGACTGTCTCAAAGAAAACGCGCAAAAAATGTTACCCATCATCATGAAAGGAATTCCAGAAATTAAACTGAAACCTTTCGATTCATTCAAGATTAAGAATACTTTCAATTACGATCAATCGAAAGCTGTTCGTTTTAATCTTACTCACAGCAAATTTTATGGAATGAATACAACCGTTATTAACTCCATCAAGTAAGATATCGTTTTAATTACACTATAAACATAATGATTTTATAAAAAATCAACATATTTATTATAGTTTAAATCTCAATAAAAAGAAATTCTTATTGAATTTTACTAATACTGGGACTATAAAAGGAGTATATTCAGCGATAGCTAGTTTTATTCCAGGTCTTAAAAAAGGACACATGGAGATTTTTCTCAGTATGTATACAATTCAAATTACTTAGCTATTATATTATACATATATTTATTAAAACTATATACATATTTTTTGTGTCTTAGAAAACTTTAATTATCAATACGCAATTTACTATATAATCAATAAAGGCAAAGGAGGTAAACACTTTTGGAGAATAGTGAAACACAGGGCCTCGTACATTCCTGGCAAAACCATGTATAAATTTTCGGAACCATTCGATGGAAATCCAGGATTTAGTAAAAACATATTAATTTTATTTTGATTTATAATTCGCAATTTTGAATGTTATATATATATATATATTTTTAGCTGATTGGATCACAAATTATATGAACACCAATTGGAAGGAATGCCTAATAGAATACATGCAAACACTAATGAAAGGGCTCACAAATGAACCAATATATTACATAGATAAAATATTCTCAAATTTCCCTGAGGAAACATTAATTTTACCATAAATATTATTTTTAATAATTATAAAAAAATACTCAATTTATCTTTATTTTATTTTTAATATAATCAAATGTAAAAATTTACAGCAAATCATTAAAAACATATATTAACCACTTAAAATAAAATAAGGTGCTAATATTTCATAAACTTTCTTTATTGCTGTGTAATTTTATGGTAAACCCGTGAATATAATAAACAAAACATATATGTAATAATAATAAGAAAGGACCACAAAAAAATAATTTATAAAAATAACATAATTTATTTCATATTTATATTTAAGACTTTTCTATTTAATTCCACCGCCTGAAACTATATTTAACACTCCTCTATATATAGTTGATTAATTACATTATTTTAAAATAAATTGTTAGGAGATTTTCCGTAGTCTAATTGTCTGTAATGTCACACCACTTGAATTGAGTCCCTTAAGTTTTATAGTAGGGCTTCATGTCTAAAGTAGAGCAGTCCTTGAAGTGCTGAATATTCGTGATTCTCTCTTTTTCCTTAAGTAAGCGTAATTATTATCTAACGTTCTCTCACATAGTACATTTAGATAAATTTGGTTGTATGTTCAAACTCCGCTATTCTAAAGCATGAGTATTTCTTCCGGGTGATCCTCTATAAACGAAGCCATTTGGGCTGCTTTAAGATCGCTATTAATTAAACGAAACAATGCTTATTGTTTCGATGAGCACAAAGCATTATATAAGTACAAACAGTTTTGTGTGCTTAATGTGATAATTTTTCTCAAATGTTTGGGAAGTACATACATAATATTATGTAGGGTCCCCTACGATGTTTACTTTGAATTTATGAATTTTTATTGTTTTTAAATCTTCGTTATATGCATTTACTATAATATTTATATTATCACTCACACATTATACTAATGTACTGTATAACAATAAACGTCTTATTATTATAACACTTTATGTGATTTTTATATAGTATATTATCTATTTTATGGGTATATTATATCCACTCTAAGATTATATCTGATTCATGTATTATTATTAATTTAATAATAAGAATAGTTTTAAAGCCCCTTTAAAAATATAAATGACTACCATAAATTTATTTATGGGCCGTTTTTGTATTATTCGTTCTTCAATTTAAAAAGTTTTTTATTTACAAATTCTTAATGGAACACAAACGATTATTATCTATTAAATGTCTTTATCTTACTGTCCTCTATTTTTGGTATAGGCATTTGGAATTCTCGATACCTTGTAGATTTTTTAATAATATAACAAATTTATATATCATTCGCTCCTAGATGTTTTGTACAAAGTAATTACTTATGTCACCTATGTTAAATACTTTTTCATAGTAAATATTTAATGCTGAAAATATAATAAACATACATGCCAAACCATTTTCATTTCTTTACACATTAAAAAATCTATTTTTATTCATCCCTTATTTTGGGTAAGCAGAATGTTTTTTAATAGTTTTTTTATAATATACTTTTTCAATTCTTGCATCATTTACCTTCAATAAATATCAGTGTTTATTTATTTTTTTATGTTAAACTTTTTTATAATGGGTTGATTAAAGTAAATACTTCAGATTTGTGTCATTTTTCTAAATTAGCATAATATATTTTAAAAATTGATTTTTATGAATTTTTTTTAAAATTTAAGCTTTATATTAATATAATGCGTCTGTGTTAAATTTTGTTTAAATTTTTTTTATTCAGATAGGATCATTAAATATGGGACATTTAAAAACGCGTTCATATTTTTTAGCTACCGATATTATGTTAACAATACTGAATAATTTCTTAAACATAATAAAACGATCTATTCTTTATTATTTATTAATTACTTTTCGATTAAACTAATTGCATTAAGGTATAATTAATATAATAACTACTTTTACTATTGGTGGTAATTACAGTATTATTACAAAAGTCGCTATTCTAATTCAGATTCAAGAATATATATAAAGACGTCAACGAGCAATTATATCATTAATAAACACATATTCACAGTGTAGCCATCAGTTGTTCATCAATATCACCTATCAACCACCTGAAATGTATTTCTCAATTGCAAAAATGCATACTTTGTGCGTAGTTGCCATAACTATGCATTTAATTTCGTACGTGTGTGCATCAAAACTTCGTAAGTATTTTATTATTAAATAAATAAAACATATGGTTATTTTTGACTAATTTGTAAAAAATATGTTTAGCGTCTTTTTTGCACCCTTGCAAAAGGAACGACCCAGAATTAAACAAATGTATTGAGAAGTCTGCTCAGATGGCTATAAAAATGTTCTCCAAGGGAGTACCAGAATTGAACATACCCAGCTTGGACCCCGTAACTTTAGATAAAATTACAATTAATGCACCAGGATTAAAAGTTGTATACGAAGACACAGTTTTGACGGGATTAGGAGACGGAAATATTGAAAATGTCAGGTAAACTATCATCGTTTAAGAATTATTGTTGCAATTAGATTTTATTATTTTTATATAATTTAAGGCTTAATTTGGACAAATTAAAGATTCGCTTAGACTTTGTTGGAAATGTAACTTTAGCAGGAAAATACAAGATAAACGGTCGTGTATTAATTTTGCCAATAATTGGCAATGGATTATATTTAAATAAATTGAGTGAGTCTAAAAACACTAGTCTAAATAATAATTTATATACATATATATTAATAACTAATTTACAATTTACATTGCAGCAAATCTCAGAATGACACTTAAACATAACATTAAAAGAATAATAATGCAAGACGGAGAAGAGCACTGGTTTGCCGAATTGACTAGTAGAACATTTAAACTTGATAAAGCATATTTCAACTTCAGTAATCTGTTCGAAGGAAATAAGCTACTAGGTAAGTTAAATAATTTTATTAAATATTCGTATATGTATATATATATAATATAATAATATTATTGTTTGTTTCAGGAGATACAACATTGCGATTTTTGAACGACAACTGGCAAATAATAATGAAAGAGATAGCACCGCCTGCTATCGACCAAATAGTCAAGATGATGGTAGAAACTATTAACATACTATATGAAAAAGTACCTGTGAAAGATTATTTATTATGATAGACGTTGCTTAGTGCATAAGTTATTGTTAATTATTGTGTAAAAATTGTTACAATTTTGTGTAACCCCAATAAAGCTTTAATAATAAAAATATTACCCAAAAACTTGATTATCATTGCTTACATATGTCACAAAAATATTTACCTTGCAGTACTTAAAAAAAGTATTAAATGTAAAAATTCATTGAATTTAAGATAATAGTTAATAAGCTAAGTTAAACGAGCAAAAGATGAAATATAGATCCATACAATTATTATGTCACTTTATTAATATTTATGTTTAATTATGTCTAATTATTGATAATAAATTAAGTTTAAAATATAAATTTCAATATATTGCTTAAATATAGTTATTACAAGAAGGATAAAAAATATGGTGATTATAGATCATAAAAATATATATTTATTTACAATATATAAAACAATATTCTGCCTTATTACTAAAATATTACTTACCCTAAGAATAGCTTCAACAAAATTTAGAAAACGTAAATGATTTTTGCCACAAGCAAAAGTTTAACTTTCGTAAAAATATAAAATGATTAAATAAATAAGAGAACTATCACCTGTCACATTGATCTTAACAATACAATTTGTACCATTTAGATACAAACATAAGTTACTTAAACACATCTTAAACGATGAACCGTCCAATAAGCTTATTAATCTGCATCCAGGCAACTACTGCTGTCAAGGGATTGCAATAATATTAACATTAACATTATTACCGGTATTAACATTATTTTTTTATTTAAACGAAAAAATAATCCGAATACTGCTCACATGATCCACCATGTTTATTGATTAAAAAATCCAAGCTATTCACATACCCTGGCAAGTATTGTTTCGATATATTTAATATTTTAATTAAAACATTTTCATTAATTATAAAAAAAATATTTTGGAAAATACGGGCGGCAAATGTTTTTACTTTGGGAACAATAAATCCAGAACAAGATTGTCTTTGAACACCTGCTTCTGGATACTAAATTAAAAATAAAATAAAAATATTTTTTTATACTAGGGGCCAGAGCACCACTCGACAGTTTATTATAATAAAATATATTACTAATTATTTTTAGTCAGTTTGTCAGTACGTAGAAATTAAAAATTTGTTTTATCAAACTGCGACATATTTAAAAAAACAGATTTATATGATTGATGATTGTGATATTTATGTGAATTATTTATATTATTTTATTTTAATTATAGCACATGTAGTATTTATTTTAGATATATATATTATATTTATTTTCGACTGATTATTGATTTCTCGAATACTTATTTATTTATATTCATGTTAAAAGCAACATTATTAAAAAACATGTTTATGTAAATAATATAGAATAAAAAAATACGTAAATACTGCATTATTCATTTTAGTCCCAGACAATATGGCTTAACATTTGCGATTTTTTTTGTAAAAATCATTTATTTACACTTTAAAATAAATTATGTATTACATGTATTTTAATAATTTGCAAACTTTTTTTGTGTACTCTTTTTGATGTAAGGTAATAAAAACAATTATGTTTATTTTTTATTACGATAAAAAATAGGATTATTCTTAGAAAAAAATAAAATATAAATCAAGTTTGATGTAAAAAAACATCCGTTAACACATTATTACTTATTTTAATTATATCATCTAAAAAAATATATAACCCGCTCACCCGGCCGTCAAAAGCTGGGTGCCCGCACATAAGGGTTGGACTCGTAGGGCAACGGCAGTGGTGCACGCAATGGGTAACTACTTCTGTCCAGATGGCCAGGGGTGTCAGTCCACTACACGCTGGAAGCCCATCACAAACAGTGTGAAAACGAAAATGAACTCCTCCTGGGTGAACCTTATCCCTTGAAGAGCAGGGTCTCTGAGGGGCAAGCAGCTAAGGTAGCATTGAATATCCCTGGATGAACTCGTAGGGCTCTAGTACCGGTAACGACAGTGGTGCACGCAATGCATAAAATGTAGACATACTCTCTTTCTCTCTCCCTGTCCAGATGGCTACTACGGTAGAATAACAATAGTATTATTCGCAGGGTTGAAAGAATGGTTTAACACGTCTTTTCCAAATAAAGAGTAGTTTTTCAGTATACATATTAGTGAATAACGTCTTGGAACAGGTGTTCTATTATGTGATCCGTGAAATATACAATTATTTGGTCACAATATATTTTTCTATTTTTGTGAAAACACTGTGTGGCTCGGTCTGATTTTCAAAACTCTCTTATCGTTTGTTCAAATGGTTGTTACAATGAACTAAAAAATAAGGCTCGTATTTTTTGGATCAGAATTTTAATACAGTTGTGATTAGCATTCATATTCAAACGTCAGAATACTACAGCCAGGATAAATATTAGATGATAAGTATTTATATTACTTATTTTGAATTTATAATCAGTGGTTAGAATTTATATTAAATAATAAAACTCATTTTGACAAATAGGAAAAATCTTTTTTTAGTTGGCAATATTTATATTATATGATCTGTATTTTAACCTCAAGGTCAGTTTTATGTATAATAATACATGCTCATTATCAAGGTGTTTTAGGGTCAACTTATTTGGTTGGGCTCGCAACATTGTCATATATAATATCAACACATCAAACCAAGCATGTTCCTCGCGCCGCTCTGTCGTTATTCTCACTTCGTTGTCGCTCTGATTACTTGAGAGTTATTCATGGGTGTTTACTGTTCTAACCAACGCTCGCTCTCTACCGCTAATTTCTCTAAAAGTTTAATTGCTAACGAGATATTTTATAAAACATTTTTGAAATGAATAATTTATATTTATAAATGTTATATTTTTTTGGCTCACATGATATTCATATATTTTAATTATGATCATCCTATATTTTTATTTTGGCCATATGCTATTTTTAATATAACCATTTGCTATTTCTTCTGACCCAGAATAATATAATTATGACCAGGCTGTACATTTATAACTTAGGTTTGGTATTTTATATTATATAACTAAAATAATTAAAAATTAAAGATTACTACATATATGAATAATGAATGATGATTATTTATTTCTAATATATGTTAATTTTTTAATTCGTTAGTATTATTTTGTTACTTTATTTAAAAAGATATTTATTTAAATAATATATTATTCATTTTTTTTTTTCGATAACTCACAATCTTTACAATAAACGGTTGTGTGTGAATTCTGCAAATATAATATTATAGGTAAGAAAATAAAAATTGAGTTGATTTGAATATAATATATTTTAATTATCATTAATTAAATAAATCAATTACAGAAATATCAAATGATAATGAAACACAACATTAAAAAAATGCTAATAGAAGACAGAAAAGAACAAAATGTTGTCGAATTGACCAATGGAATATTTAAACTCGATAAAGCATATTTCAACTTTAGCAAACTGTTCGAAGGAAATAAACTACTAGGTTTGTAATGTCATTTATTTCAAACATTATTATTACTTATTACAAGCGATACAATATTACGACTCGAGACGAAAACTGGCAAATCATATTGAAAGAAATAGCACCACATGCCATCGACCAAATAGCCACAGCAATGGTAGATACTATCAACATACTATAAGATCATTCATGATAACAAACATTATTAATTATTTTAATTGTTATAAAATAATTTATAATACGATATCAATATATATTCTAGTAAAAAATAAATTATATTCATTCACATTATTTATTTAATAAATTATTGTTAATTATTATAAAAAATATTGTTACACTTTTGTGTAACCCCAATACCATCTTTATACAAAAAAAATATTACACACAATAAATCCATTTTATAAGTCAATTACTTCTTAATAGCCTGAAGAGCATAACTCAAGTGTCGATGATTAGTCCACGTCCAATTATTATTGTAAAATCTATAAAATAAACCTTTAACCTCCACTGTTTCACAGTTATCTAAAATGCAATAATTAAATTATAAACTTGCATGATTATGTATAATTAATAATATCCATATATTAAACTTACATTTTTTAAGCAAATCAGTTAATCCTTCCGGCGATATGAATAATCGATATTCGTGAGTTCCTTTTGGTATAACTTTCATTATTTTTTCAGCCAGTAATATACCATAAAACCAAGCAAAAAACGTTCTGTTGAAAGTGGTGAAACATAATGAACCTCCGGTCTTTAGTGTCTTCAAACAGTTTCGTAAAAAAATGTCTTTTTCTTCAATATGTTCGATGACCTCTGATATCACGACGCCGTCATATATTTCTTTATTGTGTTCCGAATAATCCTTAAATTCATATAATTTTCAATAAATATATTTACAAATATTATATTATTGAATAACTGAGAAGATTTACTTCAATTTTTGCGCAAATATAGTTCAAGTTTTTGCTTATTACTGGATTTTTACTGGCGTGATCTTTTGCTACATTTACGAGATCTTCACTCGCATCTACTCCATCAACTTTAGCTCCTAATTTAGCTAATGCCTATTTGATATTATTATTAATACACAATAAAACAAATATTTTGAATAAAAAATATAAATTAACAAACCTCAGATAATATACCTCCGCCGCATCCAACATCTAAAATTCTGAAACCCTTTAATGATTCACTTTCATCTTTACTTTCATAATTAGGTCCTGCCATTTTTAGAACACTGTTTTTTAAAAATGGAACTCTGAAAATTACAATTTTTAATGAATATCTCAGCTGATTAAACTTTTTTGGTAAATTACAATGGATACACGCAGTTGAGTACACAAACTTTTTTATGTTTATCTATCAAAATTTACATAAAATTAGAATAGCAAGCTAAAAAATAGACTAATTTTTAACGCATCATTTTTTTATGAATTTTAGAAACATTTAATTGAAGCACATTACATATTGTATCATATATGATTATAAATATGATTTTCGACTATATGTTATATACTTGTTAATATAATAAAAATTTGATCCTTATTATTATAATATACGTACAAAAGTCACATACCTTCTTTTATTCAATGCATGGAGAACCTTAGCCATCCCATTTTGGTCCCACCATTCGTTTTGTATACTCTCCATGACTTCTACTTGAGACTTTATAACAGTGTCTTTGATCGTTTTCATAGTTTGATATGATATACATTTTTCGAAATTTTGTGAACGATGTAAAAAATTCAGTCTGAAAAATGAAAAATAAAATTTTTAATAATATGCATAAATCACAACAAAATAAATAGATAATAATAAAAAATGCACTACCTGTTAAATGTATTTAAAGTTTTGCTCGTCATACCTGTCAGAAGATTGGCTTACAAATGAATAGATGAGTTGACTATTCTTCGGTTAATATAGTCTGTCGCTAATTATGTGTGAATAATTAAAAAATACTTTATTAGTAATATTAATTTGTTTGTTAAAATACCTACATGATATATTTTTATGTATTTCTTAGCTTAATTATTTACATATTTAATTTAGATACAGTTTATGATATATATTTTTATAACTAGATATAATTTTAACAACTAAACACTGGATAAAGCCGTATAAACACAATAATTCTACACTGAAATATAATAGTATATGAATTCTATATAAATATATAATAGTACGGAAGTGAGATAATAAATAGACCAATAATATTCATTTAAAAAAAACTGTCGGTAATATTCTTAATTTATTGCCAGTTAAATGGCTAATAACTTTGTCATAAACGAATGATATTAGTTTATTTTAATTAATAGTTATTAAATATAAAATTAATTTATCAAGAAGAGCGAATTTCTATATTTATTATATTGATAAAATACGGTTTATTAACAATGTTATTTATCACTTATTTTACTCTAGAAAAAAATAAGTAATGTTCATAATATGTTTTTGATTTAATATTAAATAATATGTTCCATTGGTTAAACACAAAATATCAACCGTTTTTGAATTTGTTAAATTGATACAATTTTATTTTTAAAAAATTTGACCATTTAATATATTAAATGGTCAATTTTTTTAAACATACATTTTCAAACATATTTTTTTCATCTTAAAATATTTTATAAAATATTTTAACATAAAAAAAATATGTTTGAATATGATTATTTGCAGGTGAAAAATGTGAACGTATTTCAATTAAATATTTGCACTGTTTTTCAATATTTACAAATATTGAAGACATTGCGAATGGTAAGAAATTTTCTAGTTGTTCGTCACTAATGCGGTTTATGTGGTCGTTTTTTACAACTTTATTTTTTGTAAACAATTTTTCGCAGAGATATGATCCGCCTTATATGTTTTCTAAATTTATTTTTTACCTTAATTTTTTACTGCAGAATGATCGTTTTCTTTAAAAAAAACCCTCGGGTATTTTTTCTACGTCTAAATTAAACTTAAATTTTTATTCTACAAAATTATTTATTTCTTTTACATATTTTTCATGAATTTTCTTTATTTAAAAATCAAAAAGTGTGCCGTTTAATTAGATTTTAGTTTTGTATTGTCAATTTATTTTTTTAACCTCATATTTTTTATGCATATAATTTATAAACTTATTTCTTAAAGACTTACATTCAATTAAAAAGTAATTACAATATAAATTTTATTCCTTGTTAGTATTTTATTTAACCTAAATTTATTGTATTGATCAATAATTTATAATTGCCATAAATTATATATTAACCGAATACATCTGTAGTTGTAAAGCTGTCAATGTGCAGTATGTGGTCCTATATCCTGAACAAATATGATCTAGCTAGGTAAATCACTTCGAGACGGCCAGCAAGTAATTAATCACTCGCTGATCGATCACTCGTAGATGTTTACATTTCGTAAACCAAAGGTAGTATGTTCTTGCGCTAGCTTCTGGATTCGTTAAAAACGATAAAAAGTCGAATATTAAATCCATATTTAATTTGACGCGTTTTTTTTCGCGATTTGAGAATTAATTTTTCATTCGTTTACCATTCATTAATACAATAATAATTATTAGGAGCGAATAAATAAATACCTATTTCGAATTTTTTTATTTTATGCTGATGTTATAACGATGTAAATCAGAGACGCTTAATTGATCATCAATAAATCCATAAAATGGATATTCTTTAATCTCTAAGAAAAATTGTGCACACGCTATTTTTTTCGTCACAAATTAATCGTCGAATTCCAATGTTGTACCAATCTTATATCTTACGCGTTAAAAGTGTCATAACCCAAAGTTAGGTCTTGATGAAGCTACATGCATCACAACGGCCATTCTGGATTTGCTAAATACAGCACATTAGGATCAGAAGCGATAAGTGCAAGGTTGCCAAATCATCCATGTTTTTGTTCATTCAAATTTAACCTGTTCAAACTCCCAGTTTAAAAAATTAAGCAAACGGTGAAAATGGTGAGCCAAAAATTTTTAACCATGGTTAACAAATGGCTTGTACTCACATCAGTACAATAAAAGTACATATTATAAATAAAATATTTTAATACATGTTTATGTAATTATGTTTGATATCTATCATATATTGAAGTATGTGACCTTATTTGAGTGTTATCAGTGATTCAATATTATATAATTATAATAATAATAAAATAATATTTAAAATATTATTATCATTTTTCTTTAAACATACATATACTTGATACGTGTTTTATTAATTACAGTAACATGTATAATAATTACAACTATTCTTTTTAATATTTAACATGTGTCTGTTTTTATAGCTTAAATTGTATATTATGCTTGAAAATTTATTTCACAGCAAATATTTTCGACTAGTAAAACGTAACAATATGATAATTTATGATAATCGAAATAAATAGGAAATAAACATTTTTATAATAATAATTATTTTTAAATTAATGAGTTGCAGTTTTATACTATAGCACATATATTTAGATACTGTACTTTTAAGACCATTATTTAAATTTTTAATCGTTACAATAAAAAGTAAATTGCAACAATAATTGATTAGTAAAAAATATTTATCAAATATATATTTACCTATAATAAAAATCATTATAACTATGTATAAAAATGCCTTTGAATAAATATATTATTCATACTAATGATATTCTTGACATAAAAAAACATTATCAATATATTTATACATTATTTATTTAGCACACATAAATTATTGTAAATATTTAGTTAAGTTTGAAAACAACTGACACGAAAAATATGCACATATTATTAAGAATAAATAATAAATATTATTGATAAGGTAATATTTGCATTTGTGCAATTTAGATCAAAACAGATTGATCACTCAACAGCATCACACGACAGTAGATCAAAACACTATATAAAAATGTAAGTTTGTTTAATAATCAAAACTATATTTTCAACTGCTTTAGGCTTTAAAAGTTATCACACAAATATGATTAACACATTATAAACATATTTTAAGGGTGATGAAGAAATTTGTGATTCTATTAGCCATTTCTATATCCTCTATAGAGACAATAAGTAATAATATTGTCAAACCAAAGACTTCTGATGAGAATTTTGAAGAAAGTGATGAAACATTTTATAAAAAAGACTACGTGTCCATGTGTGGTTATGATGTAAGTATTATAATTATTTATTCAATTTATTTTAATCTGATTTTATATATGTTTGAAAATTTTCAGGCTTGTCATCTCACTGCTAGAGATGTAATAAATGTTCATCTAATAGCACATTCACACAATGACGTCGGTTGGTTGAAAACTGTCGATCAATATTATTACGGAAGTGAGCTTTTAATAATTTAAAATATCAATTTATTTAATTTATTATTATAATAAATATAATTGTATAGGCAATATTAAAACACAAGTAGCTGGTGTACAATACATCCTAGATTCTGTCGTAGACGCTTTGATGAAAGATCCTTCTAGGCGGTAATATTTTTATTTACAATATTAATGCCTACAGTATTATTATTATATTTCATTTTTTTATAGATTTGTATACGCAGAGACATATTTCTTTCAACGTTGGTGGTCGGAACAGACCTCAAAGAAGAGGAAGCAAGTGAAGCAATTGGTATCTCAAGGAAGATTAGAGTTTGTCGGTGGAGGTTGGACTATGAACGATGAAGCGTCAACTCATTATCAAAGTGTTGTAGATCAATTGACTTGGGGTTTAAGGTGTGTTTTATCAGATTAGCTTAAAGGTTCAAGTTAAAAGTATGATCTATTCATTTCAGAGCACTCAATGATACATTTGGAGAATGCGGACGTCCAAAAGTTGGATGGCAAATCGATACATTTGGTCATTCTAGGGAGATGGCTGACATTTTTGCTTTGTCAGGATATGATGGATTGTTTTTAGGGAGAATTGATTATGAAGATAAAGATAGGAGAATGAAGGATAAAGAAATGGAAATGATCTGGAGAGGAAGCGATGATATAGGTATGGTTTTATATTCATAATATCCATCATCATCAATCATCACAGTTTAATATTTCCTAGATTTTCCTATTCTCACGAATGAATATCGTGATGAATAATTAAAAGAAAATCAAGTTAGGTCGTACATAGTGACATCTATTGATTGCAAGCTGTGACAATAGCTTTTAATGAATAAAATAGATGTCTGTGATTTACATACTTTAATTTCAGTCTAGTGTCACATTACTTACTTGTAGGGGAATAATTAAAGGCAAGTTTTAAAATGTTTTATTAAACAAAAAAGGTTGAATAATAAAATAATTTCTCTCTAAACTATCCATTATAATTTGTTCAATGAAAAGTCACTGGATTGCCCTTTTCACTGCTCCATCCGTCATGGTGAGCAAGCCTCAGGAGCGGATGACGGACTTAGCCGTCATAAATTTTTGAACCTTATATCACAGTTGTTCCATATATTTTAAAGTTGAAAATTGTTTGAACGGAATATTAAAACCTTTATCTAACGACATCTTTTGCGGTTTGTTTAAAAACATTAGTAGATATATTAAATTAAATATTTTTCAAATAATTATTGCTGTTTCTAATTCTCGATTTATCGTATTTTTTATGGTAAAAATTTACATTTTTTATGAATTAAAAAATAGGAGTATATAAATTGATATGTTCATTATATATTTTATAAAATAATGGGATAAGTTTATGCATAAAAAACTTATTTATTAACATATTAAAAACAGCGCTAATTTATAATTTATAATTTTTTAAAATGGTTAATTTATAATTTTTTGAAATATAAAAAATCTTTTAAATATTTAAATAGTTTTTTTATTATTTTAAATTGTGATTTATATACTCACATATAACACATAATATTAATGTGATATTTACCAAGTTTTTTTTTAACATTTATTATACGATCAGAAAATAATAGTGCCGATTCCGACCGTGCACTTAATAGCCGTTAACATTTTTTCTTGCCTTCACCAGTATATTTACAATTTGATCGTAACAAGTAACATAATAGATCATTTTTAATACTACATAATTAAATCTACATCTCGGCTCATCTTGGAATGTTTCGATAAAGCTTAAGCAATTTGTAGTATTTATCAGTTTGGCTTCCAAAGGCGAAGAAATCATAGTCAAGACCGTCGATTAAACTTTTTAAATTAGGCGATATTGCTGGCCGATAACCTCGTTTTTTGGCCCTAGCCTTTTATACTCACAACTTGGTCTTAACAACGAATTTAATGGCTGACATTTTAATGCTACATACATAAAAATAAAATTCTAAAATAAGATAGAGAGAGAATCTAAGCTATTTTGTTATAAAAAAAATCCATACTTGTTTTGAGTTTTGAGCCCAAATTGATGTGACCTGCCAAAATAGACCCCGGAAAATCTGGTTCCAGATTATTTAATTAAGCCTATATAATTGTTTATTTAAATAAGCGCATATACTACATATATTGAAAATGTAGCTTTCATTATCAGATGGTAGAGTAGAAATAGCTGGTTTTGTCTGAAGTGTCGAGTTGAATTATTGTTTACTGATCTATTTTAATAATTCTAAACGATTCGCTGATATCTCTCTTGCTGTATTTCTGGGGTTTAGTCGTAAAAGCATCTTCGTTCGGCCTCCATTTGCTTTTATATATATCTCTCTCCTATTTGCCTTTCTTCTAACTGCCAATGATCGTCTGCCTTGTGACCAAAAATCACATTTTTTAAATTGCGAATTCGAGACAGCAAGCGATTGTTAACAAGGAGGTAAATGACAATAGTCATTTTTGCGCAGTGTAGAACGCATATCGCGCATCCTTTTTACATAAAAATAGTTTTTTCTGAACTTATGAATGATTGTGCTCTATTATCCTATTTTTAAATTCCTAACTTTCGATACGAGTTGGTATTACTTTTATACGTTCGAATTTCTCGTTAGAATGACCTCATAGTTAATTGTTCAGGTGGTTGGAACTCCTACACTTACGATGTTATATCAACAATAAAAACATATTTTTTGAAACGCAAAAGTAAAAATGTTCAGAATGATTTTTATTAAATTTGCATGTTACTAATTTTTATTTGATGCAGTGTATTATTCCTTTAAATTATAATTTTATTTTTTAAGTTTGTATTTCTGAACCCCAATTTAAGTTTAATAAAATGCAAAATCATTAGTTAAGAAAATTATATATTTTTATTGTGAAATATCAGTATATGAAAGGATATTTCTTTCATTTTTTAATATTTATTTAATAAGACTATATGCTCCACAATGATTTTAAAAAGTATACTAAAAAAATATATTTTTTTTATTAATTTTTTTTTTATTTACTAAAAATTAGGTTCTGAATCTGACTTATTCACTGGAGTATTATACAACGGATATTCTCCACCAAATGGGTTTTGTTTTGATATACTGTGCTCGGACGAACCTATAATAGACGATTTGGAAAGCCCTAATTATAATGTCGACGAAAAGGTAATGTATAATGCAATTTATAATAATAAAAAAAATTAGTATTATTTACATATGCCAATATGTAAAAGTATTTTGATTTACCAAAACCCAAAACCGAGCTAAATTTAATAAAATATTTTCTGAGTCAAACTGAGTGATTACAAAACGCCAGTAAGCACATCCCTATTTCATCATCGTGGAACATCTCTACGCGTCACACATAAGAGCGCGCATTTTAAATATGTATGCTTCTTTTAGATCAGTAAATTTGTATCGTTTGTTACGACGCAAGCCAACGCTTATAATTCAAGTCAACTTATGATAACAATGGGTGATGATTTTGCATACCAAAATGCCGATATTTGGTTCGATAACATGAATAAATTAATAAAGTAAATATAATTTATATACCTGTCGCATTTTACTTTATTAAGAAGAAGTAATAAATATTATTATTTATAGATATATTAATCAAAGAGAGCCGTCAGTTAGGGTCATGTATTCATCGCCAACTTGTTATCTTAAATCTCTGCATGAATCCAATTTAAAATGGCCAACAAAACAAGATGACTTTTTTCCATACGCTTCTGACGAGCACTCTTTTTGGACTGGTTACTATACTTCAAGGCCTAGCAGTAAATATCTAGAGAGAAGGAGTAACACTATGTTACAGGTGAATCATGTGAATTAATTAATCAACTATGAATATTAACATTGAGCAAATTTATTCAATAGATATGCAAGCAACTATTTGTTCTTGCAGACTTACGGAGCACAGATCAATATAGATTAGATACGCTAAGATCAGCTATGGGTAAGTGTTAAATTGTTTCTTGAATAAATTTTATATAAACATGAGTCGAAGAATATTTTAAATTATCTTTTAGGAATTTTCCAACATCATGATGCTATAACTGGAACTGCAAAACAACACGTGGCTAACGATTATGCTAGAATTTTATCTGAGGGTATAAGCGATTGTCAGATTCTAGTTAAAAATGCTTTAAAGTGTGTATAATTTTTTTATATTTAAAATATAGTTTAATAAATATTAATAAATGTATTTTAGTAATTTAATGACATACAAAGACAAATCAAAGATGAAAATCACGACCGAAAAATCTTTATCTATGGACATATGTCAGTTGAACGAAACAAGATGCTCTATCACAGAAGAGTTTCCAACTTTTACAGTTAATAATCGATCTATATGATCATAAGAATAATTTATATAATTACTTATATAATATTTTTTTAGATCACTCTTTATAATCCTTTATCGCGTGAAATAGATCATTACGTTCGATTGCCTGTAGTCGGAGATAATTACAACGTAATAGACGAACTGGGTGCTTACACAAAACCTGAAATTATGCCAATAGAAAAAGAAGATCTCTTCTCTAGGATTAAATCTATAAAACCGAAGGTCAAAAATCAATTACTGTTCAAAGCCACAAGCATACCACCTTTAGGATATAAATCATATTATGTAACATTGAATGAAATGGCTTATGAAAAATTCAATCAAAGTTTAGAAAACACCATAAAAAACGATGTAATATATTATAATATAAATATTAAAAAAATACAGTTACATAAATTAGGTAATAATTTATTATAATTTAAGTTACTAACAGTAAATTTTGATGATTCTGGATATGTGAAAAGTATCACGTATGATACAATAGTTCCTGTTACGATTCCGTTGAGACAAGAACTTATGTATTATGAAGCGATGTCTGGTTCTAATGAATATATCAATGATAGGTATGCTCGTAAAATATGCTGACTCGTGCTTATTATTATATAATAAAAATATATATTTTAGGGCATCAGGTGCATATGTATTCAGACCAGTGCAAGCTAACGCACTACCACTGACCGAAAAACCGGAAAATACGTTCCACAAAGTAATTAATATTGTATTATTTTAACATATAATATATAATTAAACTTAATTTAATTTATATAGGGGGAAAATTTTGAAGAAGTTCATCAGAAGTTTACGAGTTGGGCAACTCAAGTCATAAGAGTCTATAAGGGAGATTCTAATGTACAATTTGAATGGCTCATAGGGCCTATTCCAATAAAGTAAATTATAATAAATATATACATTTATTGATATTTTTATATATGCAATAACTATGTATTTTAGAGATAGTAGAGGTAAAGAGATAGTGTCGCGGTTCACGACCAATTTTGTCACAAATGGAATACTTTTCACAGACTCAAATGGCAGACAAATGTTGAAGAGGATAAAGAACAAGAGACCCATGTGGAGATTTAATACGAAGGAAAATGTATCAGGTATTAATTATATAAATAGCATCTAAAATATATATAACATTTATATGGCACCTATAATCGTAGGCAATTTTTATCCTGTGACTTCAATGGCATCAATAAAAGATGAAGCAACAGACAATGAACTATTTATCATGACAGATAGAGCTCAGGGAGTCGCTTCTTTAAATAACGGAGAAATAGAATTAATGGTGAGGTTATTTATTTTTTCAGGCGTTAAATGAATATTTATTATATATGTATTTTATAGATACATCGAAGATTATTACATGATGATAACCTTGGAGTAAATGAAGCTTTGAATGAAACTATAGATGGTGATGGACTAGTAGCTAAAGGGACACATTATCTATATTTTGGTGGTTCAGATGATTCTGGTAAGTATTTAAACTTATATACATATGTATATATATTATATATAAAAATAATTTTACAGGCATTCCTTTAGCAACTCAAAGTAGAAACATTGCACAAACTAAATTGTTAAAACCAATCGTATTTTTATCACCAACGGAGATGACATATGAAAAATGGTCAGAAAATAGGAACGAGTTCAGTGGAATTATCTCAGTACCTCAAAACGTTCATATATTAACTCTGGAGCCATGGAAGGATGGTTCGATACTTTTGCGTCTGGAAAATCTTTTACCAAAGTCAAATATAGATGAAGAAATTGTTGTGGATATGAACAAACTGTTTTGGGGTATCAAAATAAAAAGTTTTAGAGAGACTACTTTAAGTGCTAATCAATGGAAGAATGAAAGTTCTAGGCTTCGCTGGTCTTTAGCTGATAAAATGGTTGACAATTTCAATCGAAAATACAGTGTAGATGGTATTAATAAATTTAATAAGAGACATAGGAGGAAACAATATGAAGATGATCTAAATTTTAAAATTCTAAGAATAAATCATTTTGAAATTGTATTAAAAGCAACCGAAATTAAAACATTTATTTTACATGTTCAATATTTATAAAAAAGTATAACTAATTAATAAATAAATATATACAGAAATTAATATGTTTTTACATAACTAATCAAGAAATTTATCACACGATTGATTCAATCGATACATAGTTTATATATTAATGATAATAATTACTTGATTGTTATAATATTCAGAATAAATCATAAAAATATGATACTGTTAAACAAGCAATGTCAACTCATGTCAATAAAATATCAAAAATTTGTCATGTTCGTTGTGAAAAGATTAAAATCGGTATTTATACTATTTTTTGCGTCAATAATGTATATTTGCAATTATTATATAATTATATTACTATAAAATATAAATAAAAGTGTAGTGCCGTTATATAGACATATCAAGACTCGTAACGTCGAGTTCATACTAATCAACATATAAAAGTATATAAACTAATCAGTAACCCTTACGTACGTCAGTCGTGTAGAGTAATTGTGGGTCAATCTTTTAATTTAGTTAACAAATGTCGCGACACACAATTTAAAACATTTGTGTTGAGAACTGTTACATTTGTAAGAACTTGTAAGTAAGCATACCTTTCTTTAACCTAGTAAAAGTTCTGAGTAAACTTTTTTGTTTAATTGAATTTTGAGTTCAATATTAAGCATGTATTAAATCAATAATAAAAACTCTATTTGTCAAATTTTCAATTTATTTTATATTGTATGTGTATTATTATTTACACATAAATACTTAAATATCTAAAGTTAATCTGGTAAAAGATAATTTCAATACTCTTTGGAAAGTCATAGCGATTATCATACTCAGTTGAAAACTGTAATTTAACAGTGAAAATTTTTAGAAATAGAATATTAAAATAAATTTTAATATATCTTTTTTATTTAAGTTAAGAACTAGTAGTAAATGTTGATTATATATGCAATTTATACACATATTTTAATTATTAAGATATCCGTGTTTGCGGTTAAATATAATAAATTATATATTTTTTTACCTATACAATACCTTTCATTGCTTGTATTCGCATTACCACAGTAACAAAAACTGTATTTGTCTTCAAATACTTTCCCAAAAGTATTTATTTTATTGCAATTCTTATGTATTTTAAATACTAACGCGAAACACAGTTTTACTATCTAAATAGAACATAAAGTTCGTGTATAGAATTCTTAAAATATTTTACTATAACACAATTTATCACTTCAATAGATTAACTTCACAATGAATGTTCTACTTCTGATTCTAAGTACGATTATATATCTGGTCGCCGCTAGACCTGAAGATTTTGGTTATAGATTTGATGGCGATTCTGAAAATCCAACCTGCGGATATGATGTAAGTATATAATTATAATTATTATACATTTCAACAACTTCTTGCTAACCTAAAAATATACACTATTATCAGCGGTAAAACTGGTTGTTCAAATCACAAACTGGTTCATAAAAGCGATATTGTACAAAAGCCTTAATCTGTAATTATTACTATTTATTATTAACAGTCTTGCCATCCTACGAGTGAAGATGTTTTAAATGTTCATATTGTTCCACATACCCATGATGATGTTGGTTGGTTGAAAACTGTCGATCAGTATTATTTTGGAAGTGAGTGATTATAATAATTATATTAAATATAATTAAAATACAATTTAATGAAATATAAATACTTTTAGGCAGAAGCAATATTCAAAAGGCAGGCGTGCAATACATCATTGATTCTGTGATTGATGAACTCCTAAAGGATCCTGTCAGAAGGTATATTAATTTATTTTATATCTTTACAATACAATTTTGCTATTCATTTCTATGTCAACAGATATAAGGTGAGGAATAATATCTGCATAGTGCAATATATTGATTGTCAGCTTTAATATCAATTTAAAATTAATATTATTAGTACTGATTTCAGTCTGTTGTCTCACCACTTACTTAGTATGCACTTGTTGATTATGTTGACTCTGTTGTAACGAATTATTCTAACGTTTTTCTTTTAATAATTTTTAATAGCATTATGTTTAATGATTTTAACGGCTGTTTCTTACTTTTAAGCTATCAAGTACATACATACATAATCATTTTTAATTATTAGATTCGTCTACGTAGAAACATCTTTCTTCAGTCGTTGGTGGTCAGAACAAACAGATCACAGGCGTCATCTGGTAAAACGATTGGTATCTGAAGGCAGATTGGAATTTGCTGGAGGTGCTTGGTCAATGAACGACGAAGCTGCTACGCATTATCACAGTGTACTCGATCAACTAACTTGGGGACTTAGGTAATCAAATAGTTTATTTTATAAACATATATAAATTACAACTTGGATGCCGCTATAAAATAGTGGATTTGAAATGGCAGATGTTGGAAGTCGGAGAGTCTTCGCTGGCGAGTTGTATTATTGTCAGCTGTGATTTATTTTTGATGCAGTCTCTGTTGTTGTGACTCTGTGTCTTCTACGTTTCTCACCGCTTGGAATAATACTTTAGTTCTTTTATAATTCTGATTCGTGACAGTTTTATCGAATCGCAGATGAGGATGTTTGCGAGTCAACTGCATCGCTTTTTGTACACACCTATAAAATGTGTTCACGTATTTAAATAGAAACGGTTTTTATAGTCACACCAGCGATGGGTAACCTTAGGGTAGAAGAACAATAGTATTATGCGCAGGGTAGAATCTGTTGTCTAGCGCGCGTCCTTTCCAAACAAAGATTAGTTTTTCAATGCTACTTATAAATGATGTAAGGGATGTAATGGAAGTACTATTTAGTTTCCCGTAAAATAATTTCAATAAAGAATGCATATTTTCAGTTACGAAATCTATCTTTTTTTGTTGTGAAAAATACTGTGTGTATCATTACTTTTTAGACATGTTTTCATTTGTTCAAAATGTTTGTTTAAATGACTTTATAATTATAAGCAAAATGTGCAGGTAGTTGAAGCTCTCAAGAATAAAATCATAATGATTTAATGTTTATTATAGGGTCTTGAATGATACTTTTGGAAGATGTGGTCGTCCTATTGCTGGATGGCAAATTGATCCTTTTGGACATTCCAGAGAATTGGCAAACATGTGGGCTTTATCTGGTTTTGATGGCTTATTAATGGGTAGAGTGGATTATCAAGATAGGAGTCGAAGAGTTAAAGACAAAGATTTGGAGATGCTGTGGAGAGGGAGTGACGATCTAGGTGAATAATTACTATTAATATATAATATAACGTAAATATAATTTCTATATTAAAATAAGTTTATAATGATTTTTATTTATAGGAAAACAATCTGATCTTTTAACGGGAATCATGTACAACACATATCAACCACCACCAGGTTTTTGCTTTGATATAGTATGCGCGGATGAGCCTTTCATCGATGACATCAAAAGCCCTGAATACAACGTTGATAGATTAGTGCGTATATTTTTTTTCTATTTAGATAAATATTCTTAAATATTTTTTACATCTCTCATATTTTTTTTCACAGGTAAAAAAATTCGTCGATTATATTGATAGACAAAGTAAAGCACAAAAAACCAACAATTTAATAGTAACAATGGGCGATGATTTCTCATACCAAGACGCTCAAGTTTGGTACAAAAACTTAGACAAATTGATAAAGTGAGTCATTGTACTTAATAAACAACTATTATTTCAACGTATTAAAATCTAAAATTATTTTTTTACAGATACGTGAATGAGCGTGAACCTAGAATGAAACTCATTTACTCGACTCCCGGTTGTTATATAAAGTCTTTACATGACTCGAAGAAAACTTGGTCGCAAAAGGTTGATGATTTTTTCCCTTATGCTTCGGACCCTCACGCCTACTGGACTGGCTACTTCACTTCAAGGCCCACTAGTAAATATTTTGAAAGGAGAGGAAATAATTTATTACAAGTAAACATGCGATAGCTGAGTATACATCAATATAAATAATCGATAATGTTATTAAATTATTGTATTATAGGTCTGTAAACAATTATACGCCATGACCAATTTAGACAATAGAAACAAAGTCGATTTGGACATGCTTAGATCCGCTATGGGTTAGTGTTTTAGTTTATTTAATTAATAATATCGATAATAAATCATGTTAATAATAGGTATTTTTCAACATCATGATGCGATTACTGGTACTGAAAAACAACACGTGGCCGATGATTACGCTAGAATTTTAGAAGAAGGCATTGTCGATTGCCTAAACGTCACTTATATTGCTCTCAAGTACTTAATTTACATGTTAAAAATTAATAAATTAATTGATAAGAGTTTTAATAGTACGATATTTTACAGCGAACTTATGAGCAATAACAAAAATAAACAAGAATTAACGATGAGCATGTGTAAATTAAACGAAACTGTATGTGAAATTACAGAATCGTCTAAAAAATTCATTGTAAGCTTATCTTAGATATACGTTTTATTATAATATATGCTTAAAGTAATATTTATGTAATTTATAGATTACCGTATATAACCCGTTAGGTCATGAATTAAATCATTACATAAAATTACCAGTCACAGGTCGAGAATATATCATCAAAGATGGATCTGGTATATATTTTAAAATATATAAATTATATTTATTAAATAAACATTATTATATATTTTTCTTTACTTTAGGAATGGTCTTAAAATCTGAAATAGTACCAGTCGATGTAGATTCTTTGAAAAGACAATCATATGATAATAACATAGATGCTACTGCTGAATTATTGTTCCAAGCTTTAAGCTTACCAGCTTTAGGTTATAAATCATATTATGTAACCGAAATAGATAATAATATCAAAGAAGAGAATCGTCCTGTACATAAGGTATATAATATAAATAGCAAAATAAACGTAATAGTTATATCAAATGATCAACGTTTATATATAACAGGTTGTCAGATCGTTGGATAGAACATCGAATAACAACCATAGATTGACAATCTCTTTTCCAAAAGATGCCGGTTTGTTTACTTTACTTTCAATATCAATAAATTCAAAAATATTTTTTTTTATACATATACTTTAAGATATTTCAGATGATGTAGAAATAAAATCAGAAGCAAACGATGCTGATCTATCAATCACTAATGGAGTAAGATTTCATCTTAATATTTATTAATTATGTGATTTTTATTTATGATAATTAAAATTACAGTTTTTAACTGTACATTTGGATTCAACAACTGGATTAATCGACAGTGTCACAATTGCCAAAAATGGCACCCAAACACAAATACCATTTTCTCAAGAAATGATGTACTATAAAGGAATGAAGGGATTTAATGCGAATTTCGATGATAGGTTATTATAAATAATAATAAGCAAATAAACACATATTTTAATATGCAATTAAAATAATTTTAGAGCTTCTGGTGCTTACATATTCCGTCCAAATGGTTCAGAGCCTATCAAGCTTACAGATAAACCAATCAATACAATATTCAAAGTATTTATTGATAGCATATATAGTTTTATCATTATATGGAGATTTATACATTTTTTCATAATTTATTTTAGGGTCAAAAAGTGCAAGAAATTCATCAGAGCTTTTCAAATTGGGCCACTCAAGTAATTCGATTGTATAAAAATGAGCAACACATTGAATTTGAATGGCTAGTTGGACCTATACCTGTAGAGTAAGTTATTAATAATGTTTATATGACTACCCTTAAGTAATATTTATATCGTGTTAATGTTTATATGACTTCCCTTAAGTAATATTTTTATCGTGTTGTATTTGCCTTTTATTTTTCTACCCTTTAGAAATTGAGATATTTACATATAAGAAAATAATAATCGTACCCGCAGATAAAATTAACTTCTATGGTGAAGAAGAATCTTTATGCCATTATTTCTTACTTTATTGACTAATGATTTATTTTTGGTACATTTTATCAATAACTATAATTTTATTAATAATTTCAGTGGTATATTGATGAAAAATCTGCATACAGTATTCAACTTTAAATAAATGCATCACCAATCTTGTCAATATTTTTCTCATATCTAATCTTTGGGTAAGGATATGAATTGCTTGTTAATCTAAGATATTTACAGTATATTCTTCACTGGCAACAACCAGCTACATGTACTATCACTTTTAATGAAATTTTATAAATGTACCAATACTACAAACATAATTTTTAAATATTTGAATATCAGGTCATAAATTTCTTAAATAACCAAGTTTTTATATATTTTTTAATGATTCTAAGAATTGAGAAAGGCGTAAATTCTAACTAAGTTAACTTAATTACTCACAAAAAGGCGTACAAAATTGAATGTTAATTATATATTCTTTCAGTGATACAATTGGAAAAGAAGTTATTATGCGCTATACAACTGATTTTAAAAACAATGGAGTTTTTTACACTGACTCTAATGGCAGACAAATGTTGAAGAGAACAAGAAATAAAAGACCCACATGGAATTTGGAAATTGTTGAACCAGTTGCAGGTGCTAGTCAATTCTTATCAAAATTTAATGTTATTCAACTGAAATTTATTTTTAAATGTTATTTTTTTTCAGGAAATTATTATCCAATAACGTCAATGATATCGATCAAAGATGATAAATCAGATAGAGAGATGTTTATATTAAACGACAGGGCACAAGGTGGTGGTTCTATCAATGATGGTCAAGCTGAAATAATGGTATGTTTTGAGCAATAAAAAATACTGATAAATACATTTATATATAATTTATTTGTACATATCTCAGGTTCATAGAAGGCTATTGTACGATGATGCTTTTGGAGTCGGTGAACCATTGAACGAGACAATAAGTGGAATTGGACTGGTTGCCAAAGGAACACACTTCGTTGTGTTTGGAGATGCAGAAAAAACAGGTATGTAATCCAATACTATAAAACTAGTTTAAACATTCGTGTTATTTTACCTTATACTTGTATAATAGGAGCAGGTATTAGCAGAATCTTAGCATTAAAAAACCTCTTACAACCAGCTATATTTTTGTCTTCCGCTGACAATTTGCCTTATGATCAATGGATTAAAAACAGAAACGAAGTAAGGATAATTTAATAATATTCATAAATATTATATTTACATTATTATATTATTTATTTTTATAGTTTAGTGGAGTTAATTCAATGCCTGCAAACGTACATATTTTGACTTTGGAACCATGGAAAGATAGGTCTATTTTACTCCGCCTAGAAAATTTTTTCCAAACGAATGATTATAATGGGTCCACTGCAACAGTCGATCTGAATCAATTGTTTACTGGAATGAAGATAAATTCAGTCAGAGAAACTCTCTTGGCTGCAAACCAATGGAAAGACGAAGCAAAAAGATTCGAATGGAAGTCGAATGAAGAAGAAGAAGTTGAACCTATCAATGTCGAAGAAACTAATAAATTCGCAAATAAATACGAAATCACACTTGCTCCTATGGAAATAAGAACTTTTGTAATACATGCAGATTTTATATAATTAAAATATGTTTAATAAAGTATTTTTAATCACTCGAGTATGTTATTAAAACATAAGCGCTCAAAAATCACTATAAAATAGTGTGATAATTTATGTATGTTGTCTTCTTTAAAATTTAAAAAGGTTAAAATAATCAATAAAATATTTTTTCTCATATTTTGAGTAAAAATAAATATTTTTTTTATTCCTCTTTTTTATTAAATGTGAGTCGCACACAGACAAAAAAATAATTCTAGAAACTATATACCCTTAGCAACCTTTTGATGCACGAGGATTGAGCAACTTATATTACACAAACGCTGCAAAAACAAAAGAGCAAACGCACCACATATCATGTTTCTCTTAAATAATATAAAAATCGTGGTTATAAATGTTGAGGGGATACTACTTTATAACATTACTCAAAAATATAAAAATAAAATGTGTAACATGTATAAAAAAATCTGATTAATAATAATTATGTTTTAATTGGGACAATACTTATTGTTTTGACAATAGTACTATACACTGCTAAATGGTAACAAATAGTTAGGTTATATTACTTTCACATACCAGATTAATTGTAAATTATGTAAGCTCCCCCTTGATTTTTCAAAGGGTAGTATAAATTTGTGTACAAATCTAAAAATGGAACTCCGTTTAAAATTAGTAAATTTTTATATTTTTTTTACATAAGATAATATATTCTTTTTCTTTCAAGTGCTGGCAACACTGCAAATTCCTTTACCGAAACTATAACTTTAAATAGGCACTTATTAATCAACGAGGTTTATTCGTTGTGTTTTAGTTCGTCTGGACGCTGTGGTTCCTATTTTGTAGATTTCTACAAAAGGTACTCGGTACGAATCGCAGGTCAGAATTTTTAATTTTATATTAAATTTTAATTATATAATTTGTATAAATGGTAATATAAGTAATATGATAAAGACTAATTATTATACAAATGGATATGGTAAAAATATGATTTAATATTTTTTTTATTTTATTTATGTATATTCTAAGTAGCAATAAAAAATAATATTATGCCAAATTTAAGCTGTAAAGCAAAACCTTATTTATCATATAATATGGATGAATAAACCAAGGCTGTGGAGTCGTTAAAAAAAACACGACTCCGACTCCGATTCTGATATTTACCAACGACACGACTCCACTCCGACTCCGACTCCGACTTCGACTCCGACTCAAAAAAGTTTAATTTTATCAGGTATTTTTGGTGTTTTTCTACACGTTTAATATTCATACGCTATACACATTCATTATTACGCAATTAAAAATTCTTAAAATTTCATAATTTAAAAAAATGCTCGGAGTCGCTCATTTTTCACGACTCCGACTCCGACTCCAACTCCGGCCAAAACATCACGACTCCACGACTCCAACTCCGACTCCGACTCCGACTCCACAGCCCTGAAATAAACTCATACTAAAATAATGGTTCGTTTAATCCTAATTTTGATATGGATCGCATAGTTTTTTTATTGCTTATAGATTCAACAATCTGAGGTTGTATATTTTTTCATACAATACAACGGAGAAAGTCGTATTAAAAATTAATAAAAATTAATAATTTTTTATACATTCTATTAATAGCACATTGACAAAGTCAACAAGTGGAACAACAAGTCGTAAGGATGCCAGATCTGCTGATTATTCAAATTTTAACGGTCGTGCAATACAAAAATGTAGCGAAAAAAAAATAAGAAACACTATTACACCTCCAAATCTTCCTAATTGGGCGTTGTAGCGAAAAGTGGGTGAGCATGAAATTTTCCTAAATAAGCCAAACGTATAAATGTAAATATATAGCTGTTATATTACACTTGCATTAAAAACTCTACGCTCCATAAATTAAATACACGAGCTTATTTATTTTTTGGTGTTATAAATTAATATTTATTATATATGTATTTTATAGATACATCGAAGATTATTACATGATGATAACTTTGGAGTAAATGAAGCTTTGAATGAAACTATAGATGGTGATGGACTAGTAGCTAAAGGGACACATTATCTATATTTTGGTGGTTCAGATGATTCTGGTAATTATTTAAACGTATATACATATGTATATATATTATATATAAAAATAATTTTATAGGCATTCCTTTAGCAACTCAAAATAGAAACATTGCACAAACTAAATTGTTAAAACCAATCGTATTTTTATCACCAACGGAGATGACATATAAAAAATGGTCAGAAAATAGGAACGAGTTCAATGGAATTATCTCAGTACCTCAAAACGATCATATATTAACTCTGGAACCATAGAAGGATGGTTCGATACTTTTGCGTCTGGAAAATCTTTTACCAAAGTAAAATATAGATGAAGAAATTGTTGTGGATATGAACAAACTGTTTTGGGGTATCAAAATAAAAAGTTTTAGAGAGACTACTTTAAGTGTTAATCATTGGAAGGATCAAAGTTCTAGACTTCGCTGGTCTTTAGCTGATGAAATGGTTGACAGTTTCAATCGAAAATACAGTGTAGATGGTATTAATAGGTTTAATAAGCGACATATGAGAAAACAATATGAAGATGATTTAAATTCAGAAAATCTAAGAATAAATCATTTTGAAATTTTATTAGAAGCAACTGAAATTAAAACATTTATTTTACATGTTCAATATTTATAAAAAAATATAATTAAAAAACAAATAAATATATACAGACCTAAATATGTTTTTACATAACTAATCAAGAAATTTATCAGACGATTCATTCAATCGATATATAGTATATATATTAGTTAAAAGAAATACTTAGATTGTTATCATATTTAAAATAAATCATAAAAATATAATACTGTTAAACAATCAATGTCAACTCATGTCAAAAAAATATCACAAATTTGTCACGTTCGTTGTGAAAAGATAATAATCGGTATTTATACTATTTTTTGTGACAATAACGTATATTTGCAATTATTATATAATTATATTACTATAAAATATAAATAAAAGTGTAGTGCTCGTTATATAGACATATCAAGACTCGTAACATCGAGTTCTTACTTATCAACATATAAAAGTATATAAACTAATCAGTGTTCCTTACGTACGTCAGTCGTGTAGAGTAATTGTAGGTCAATCTTTTAATTTAGTTAACAAATGTCGCGACACACAATTTAAAACATTTGTGTTGAGAACCGTTACATTTGAAAGGACTTGTAAGTAAGCATACCTTTTTTTAATCTAGTAAAAGTTCTGAGTAAACTTTTTCGTTTGATTGAATTTCTAGTTCAATATTAAACATGTATTAAATTAATAATAAAAACTTTATTTGTCAAATTTTCATTTTATTTTATATTGTGTGTGTAAAATTATTTACACATAGATGCTTAAATATCTTATTAATTAATCTAGTGAAAGATAATTTCAATACTCATAAAGTCATAGCGAATATCATACTCTGTTGATAACTGTAATTTAACAGTGAAAATATGTTGATTATTTATGCAATTTATACACATATTTTAATTATTAAGAAAATTATGTTTGCGGTAAAATATAATAAATTATACATTTTTTTACCTTTACAATACTTTTCATTGATCGTTATCGCATTACCACGGTAACAAAAACTTTGGTTTGACTTTATGATTTGCTGTGAAAATATATCCGCAAATAGATTATTTTTTTACTTCATCTACAATACCATTTATGTATACACAACACAAACAATAATAAACTGAACTAAAATCGCTATGGAACTCCATAGGGATTTAAGTTAAGTCCTTTTTTGTTTTCTACAAAATAAATAGTCTTGAAGCCATTTATTTATTATTATGTATTTTATTTTTTAATCCATATGCATTTAAGTATATATGTATTATTACTAATGCTCTTTTACAATTAAATAAAATTAATCGTAAGACTGAATGCTTCTCTCTGAATCCTAATTGAACTGGTCTTCATCACCTCTATTAATAATAACATATTTATTGATCTAATTTCTTTATATTTTCCTTAACCTTTATCACCGTAATTGATTCACTAACTTTTCCGAAACTATTCAGACTAATAATTATCTGATCTAACATATCTGTAAAATCAATCTGACATAGATTTACTCATTTTATAAAACTAATAACAAAAGTATTTTTTTATTGCAATTTTTATGTATTTTAGATACTAACGCGAATCACAGTTTTACTATCTAAATAGAACATAAAGTTCGTGTACACAATTTTTTAAATATTTTACTATAACACAATTTATCATTTCATTAGATTCACTTCAAAATGAATGTTCTACTTCTGATTCTGAGTACGATTATATATCTGGTCGCCGCTAGACCTGAAGACTTTGGTTATAGATTTGATGGCGATCCTGAAAATCCAACCTGCGGATATGATGTAAGTATATAATTATAACTGTTATACATTTCAACAACTTCTTGATAACCTAAAAATATACATTATTATCAGAGGTAAAACTGGTTGTTCAAATCACAAACTGGTTCATAAAAGCCATTTTGTACAAAAGCCTTATTCTGTAATTGTTACTATTTATTATTAACAGTCTTGCCATCCTACGAGTGAAGATGTTTTAAATGTTCATATTGTTCCACATACCCATGATGATGTTGGTTGGTTGAAAACTGTCGATCAGTATTATTTTGGAAGTGAGTGATTATAATAATTATATTAAATATAATTTAAATACAATTTAATGAAATATAAATACTTTTAGGCAGAAGCAATATTCAAAAGGCAGGCGTGCAATACATCATTGATTCTGTGATTGATGAACTTCTAAAGGATCCTGTCAGAAGGTATATTAATTTATTTTATATCTTTACAATACAATTATGCTATTCATTTCTATATCAACAGATATAAGGTGAGGAATAATATCTGCATACTGCAATATATTGATTGTTAGCTTTAATATCAATTTAAAATTAATATTATTAGTACTGATTTCAGTCTGATGTCTCACCACTTACTTAGTATGCACTTGTTGATTATGTTGACTCTGTTATAATGAATTAGTCTAACGTTTTTCTTTTATTGCATATTTGCCTATTTGTTTATGCAATATATTATATTTACTTTAAATAGATATATTAGTATTTGTTTTAAATAATATTTTGCAGCATCCGCTCAAAAGAATTTTTAATAGCATTATGTTTAATTATTTTAACGGCTGTTCCTAACTTTTATGCTATCAAGTACATACATAATCATTTTTAATTATTAGATTCGTCTACGTAGAAACATCTTTCTTCAGTCGTTGGTGGTCAGAACAAACAGATCACAGGCGTCATCTGGTAAAACGATTGGTATCTGAAGGCAGATTGGAATTTGCTGGAGGTGCTTGGTCAATGAACGACGAAGCTGCTGCGCATTATCACAGTGTACTCGATCAACTAACTTGGGGACTTAGGTAATCAAATAGTTTATTTTATAAACATATATAAATTACAACTTAGATGCCGCTATAAAATAGTGGATTTAAAATGGCAGATGTTGGAAGTCGGAGAGTCTTCGCTGGCGAGTTGTATTATTGTCAGCTTGGATTTATTTTTGATGTGGTCTCTGTTGTTGTGACTCTGTAGCGTCTCTTATCGCTTGTCTTCTACGTTTATCCCCGTTTGTATAGTACTTTAGTTCTTTTTTAATTCTGATTTGTGACAGCTCTGTCGAATCGCAGATAAGGATGTTTGCGTGTCAACTGCATCGCTTTTTGTACACACCTACGAAATGTGTTCACGTCTTTAAATATTATAATTTTATAGAAGCGGTTTTTATAGTCACACCAGCGATCGGTATCCTTAGAGTAGAAGAAAAATAGTATTATGCGCAGGGTAGAATCTGTTGTCTAGCGCGCGTCCTTTCCAAACAAAGAGTAGAGTTTCAATGCTACTTATAAATGATGTACGGGACGGAACGGAAGTAATATTTAGTGGCCCGTGAAATAATTTCAATAAAGAATGCATATTTTCGGTTTCGAGATCTTTCTTTTTTTGTTGTGAAAAAAACTGTGTGTGTCATTACTTTTTAGACATGTTATCATTTGTTCAAAATATTTGTTCAAATGACTTCATAATTATGAACAAAATGTGCAGGTGGTTGAAGCCCTCAAGAATAAAATCATAATGATTTAATGTTTATTATAGGGTCTTGAATGATACTTTTGGAAGATGCGGTCGTCCCATTGCCGGATGGCAAATCGATCCTTTTGGACATTCCAGAGAATTGGCAAACATGTGGGCTCTATCTGGATTTGATGGCTTATTTTTTGGTAGAGTTGATTATCAAGATAAAAACCGAAGGGCTAAAGACAAAGATTTGGAGATGCTTTGGAGAGGGAGTGACGATCTAGGTTAAGAATCATTCTGCATATTTTACATTCATATAATTCCTATATAAAAATAAGTTTTAATTGTTTTTTGATAGGAAAACAGTCTGATATTTTAACGGGAGTTATGTTCAACCAATATCAACCGCCACCAGGTTTTTGCTTCGATATAGTATGCTCAGATGAGCCTTTCATCGATGACATAAAAAGCCCTGAATACAATGTTGATAGATTAGTGCGTATATTTTTTTTAATTTAGGTAAATATTCCTAATATATTTTGTACATCTCTCATCAATATTTTCACAGGTGAAAAAATTCGTCGATTATATTGATAAACAAAGTGAAGCATACAAAACCAACAATTTAATAGTAACAATGGGCGGAGATTTCACATACCAAGACGCTCAAGTTTGGTACAAAAATTTAGACAAATTGATTAAGTGAGTCATTGTACTTAATAAACAACTATTATTTCAACGTTTTAAAATCTAAAATTAATTTTTTTACAGATACGTGAATGAGCGTGAACCTAGAATGAAACTCATTTACTCGACTCCCGGTTGTTACACAAAGTCTTTACATGACTCGAAGAAAACTTGGTCGTCAAAGGTTGATGATTTCTTCCCCTATGCTTCGGACCCTCACGCCTACTGGACTGGCTACTTCACTTCAAGGCCCACTAGTAAATATTTTGAAAGGAGGGGAAATAATTTATTACAAGTAAACATGCGATAGCTGAGAATATATCAATATAAATAATCGATAATGTTATTGAATGATTTTATTATAGGTCTGTAAACAATTATACGCCATGACCAATTTAGACAATAGAAACAAAGTCGATTTGGACATGCTTAGATCCGCAATGGGTTAGTGTTTTAATTTATTTAATTACTAATATCGATAATGAATCATGTTAATAATAGGTATTTTCCAACATCATGATGCGATTACTGGTACTGAAAAACAACACGTGGCCGATGATTACGCTAGAATTTTAGAAGAAGGCATTGTCGATTGCCTAAACGTCACTTACATTGCTCTCAAGTACTTCATTTACGTGTTAAAAAGAAATTAATTAATTAAGAAGAGTTTTAATAATACGATATTTTACAGCAAACTTATGAACAATAACAAAAATGAACAAGAATTAACGATGAGCATGTGTAAATTAAACGAAACTGTATGTGGAATTACAGAATCGTCTAAAAAATTCATTGTAAGTTTATCTTAGATATATGTTTTATTATAATACATGCTTAAAGTAAAATTTATGTAATTTATAGATTACCATATATAACCCGTTAGGTCATGAATTAAATCATTACATAAAATTACCAGTCACAGGTCGAGAATATATCATCAAAGATGGATCTGGTATATATTTTAAAATATATAAATTAAATTTATTAAATAAACATTATTATTTATTTTTTATTACTTTAGGAATGGTTTTAAAATCTGAAATAGTTCCAGTCGATGTAGATTCTTTGAAAAGACAATCATATGATAATAACATAGATGCTACTGCTGAATTATTGTTCCAAGCTTTAAGCTTACCAGCTTTAGGTTATAAATCATATTATGTAACCGAAATAGATAATAATATCAAAGGAGAGAATCGTCCTGTACATAAGGTAAATAATATAAATAGAAAAATAAACGTAATAGTTATATCAAATAATCAACGTTTATATATAACAGGTTATCAGATCGTTGGATAGAACATCGAATAACAACCATAGATTGACAATCTCTGTTCAAAAAGATGACGGTTTGTTTACATTACTATATCATTTCAATATCAATAAATTCAAAAATATATTTTTTTATACATATACTTTAAGATATTTCAGATGATGTTGAAATAAAATCAGAAGCAAACGTTGATGATCTATCAATCACTAATGGAGTAAGATTTCATTTAATATTTACTAATTATATGATTTTTATTTATGGTAATTTAAATTACAGTTTTTAACTGTACATTTGGATTCAACAACTGGATTAATCGACAGTGTCACAATTGCCAAAAATGGCACCCAAACACAAATACCATTTTCTCAAGAAATGATGTACTATAAAGGAATGAAGGGATTTAATGCGAATTTCGATGATAGGTTATTATAAATAATAATAAGCAAATAAACACATATTTTAATATGCATTTAAAATAATTTTAGAGCTTCTGGTGCTTACATATTCCGTCCAAATGGTTCAGAGCCTGTCAAGTTTACAGATAAACCAATCAATACTTTATTCAAAGTATTTATTGATAGTTATTATACTTTTATCATAATATTGGGAATTTTATAATTTTTTCATAATTTATTTTAGGGGCAAAAAGTGCAAGAAATCCATCAGAGCTTTTCAAATTGGGCCACTCAAGTAATTCGATTGTACAAAAATGATCAACACATTGAATTTGAATGGCTAGTTGGACCTATACCTGTAGAGTAAGTTTTTAATAATGTTTATATGACTTCCCCTAAATATTATTTTTATCGTGTTATATTTTAATATAATAGTATTTGCCTTTTATTTTTCTACCCTTTAGAAAATGAGATATTTATATACAAGAAAATAATAATTGTACCCGCAGATAAAATTAACCTATGGTGAAGAAGAATCTTTATACCATTATTTCTTATTTTATGACTAATGATTTATTTTAGGTACATTTTATCAATGACTATAATTTTATGAATAAAATCAGTGGTATATTGATGAAAAATCTGCATACAGTATTTAACTTTAAATAAATGCATCACCAATCTTGCCAATATTTTTTTCATGTCTAATCCTTAAGTAATGATATGAATTGCTTGTTAATCTAAGATATTTACAGTATATTCTTTACTGGCAACAACCAGCTACATGTACATTAACTTTTAATGAAATTTTTAAATATACCAATACTACAGACATAATTTTTATATATTTGAACATCAGGGTATGAATTTCTATATATTTTTTAATGATTCTAAGAATTGAGAAAGGCGTATATTCTAACTAAGATGTCTTAATTACTCACAAAATTTAATGTTTATTATATATTCTTTCAGTGATAAAATTGGAAAAGAAGTTATTATGCGCTATACAACTGATTTTGAAAACAATGGAGTTTTTTATACTGACTCTAATGGCAGACAAATGTTGAAGAGAACAAGAAATAAAAGACCCACATGGAATTTGGAAATTGTTGAACCAGTTGCAGGTGCTAGTCAATTCTTATCAAAATTTAATGTTATTCAACTTAAATTTATTTTTAAATGTCATTTTTTTTCAGGAAATTATTATCCAATAACGTCAATGATATCGATCAAAGATGATAAATCAGATAGAGAGATGTTTGTATTAAACGACAGGGCACAAGGTGGTGGTTCTATCAATGATGGTCAAGCCGAAATAATGGTATGTTCTGAGCAATAAAAAATACTGATAAATACATTTATACATAATTTATTTGTACATATCTCAGGTTCATAGAAGGCTATTGTACGATGATGCTTTTGGAGTCGGTGAACCATTGAACGAGTCGATAAGTGGAATTGGACTGGTTGCCAAAGGAACACACTTCATTGTGTTTGGAGATGCAGAAAAAACAGGTAGAATACGTAATCCAATACTATAAAACTAGTTTAAACATTCGTGTTATTTTAACTTATACATGTATAATAGGAGCAGGTATTAGCAGAATTTTAGCGTTAAAAAACCTCTTACAACCAGCTATATTTTTGTCTTCCGCTGACAATTTGCCTTATGATCAATGGATTAAAAACAGAAACGAAGTAAGAATTATTTTATAATATTCATAAATATTATATTTACATTATTATATGATTTATTTTTATAGTTTAGTGGAGTTAATTCAATGCCTGCAAACGTACATATTTTGACTTTGGAACCATGGAAAGATAGGTCTATTTTACTCCGCCTAGAAAATTTTTTCCAAACGAATGATTATAATGGGTCCACTGCAACAGTCGATCTGAATCAATTGTTTACTGGAATGAAGATAAATTCAGTCAGAGAAACTCTCTTGGCTGCAAACCAATGGAAAGACGAGGCAAAAAGATTCGAATGGAAGTCGAATGAAGAAGAAGAAGTTGAACCTATCAATGTCGAAGAAACTAATAAATTCGCAAATAAATACGAAATCACACTTGCTCCTATGGAAATAAGAACTTTTGTAATACATGCAGATTTTATATAATTAAAATATGTTTAATAAATTATTATTAATCACTCGAGTATGTTACTAATACATAAGCGCTTAAAAAATTACTATAAAATAGTGTGATAATTTATGTATGTTGTCTTCCTTAAAATTTAAAAAGTTAAAATAATCAATAAAATATTTTTTCTCATATTTCGAGTAAATGTAAATTTTTTTTTATTCCTCGTTTTTATTTAATGCGAGTTGCACACAGACACAAAAATGATTTTAGAAACTATAAACCCTTAGCAACCTTTTTTATGCATGAGGATTGAGCAACTTATATTACACAAACGCCACAAAAACACAAGAGCAAACGCACCACATGTATACACAGAACAGATATTCTCTAGTCAGTGCGTGCAAATCACGTTACTTTTAAATAATAAAAAAAAATCGTGTTTATAAATGTTGAGGATATACTACTTTAATATATTACTCAAAAATATGAAAATAAAATGTGCTGCATGTACAAAAAAATTCTGATTAATAATAATTATGTTTTAATTGAGACAATACTTATTGTTTTGACAATAGTACAATACACCCCTAAATGGTAACAAATAGTTAGGTTATATTACTTTCACATAGAAGATTAATTGTAAATTATATAAGCGTATATATTTGTGTACAAATCTAAAAATGGAACTGCGTTTAAAATAGTAAAGTTTTTTGTTTTTTTTGCTACCTGCTTACTTTACATAAGATAATATATTATTATTCTTTTAGTGATGGCAACACTGCAATTTCCTTTACCGAGACTATAACTTTAAATAGGCACTTATCAATCAACGAGGTTCATTCGTTGTGTGTTAGTTCATCTGGACGCTGCGGTAACTATTTTGTAGATTTCTACAAAAGGTACTCGGTACGAATCGCAGGTCAGAATTTTAAATTTCATATTCAATTTTAATTATATAATTTGTATAAATGGTTACAAGATAAGGACTAATTATTTTACAAATGTAAATGGTAAAAGTATGATTTAAAACTTGGAAGCTTTTTTTCATTTTATTTATGTATACTCTAAGTAGCAATAAAAAATAATATTATGACAAAATTTTAGCTGTATAGCAAAACCTTTTTTATCATATAATATCTGTGAATAAACTCTTACTAAAATAATGGTTTCTTTGATCCAAATTTTGAGATGGATCGAATAGTTTTTTTTATTTTTTATAGATTCAACAATCTGATATTGCATATTTTTTTCATACAATACGATGGAGAAAATCGTATTAAAAATTATCGAATAATCTGATCATAAAATAATTGCACACATACATGCAGCACTTGTTTGTATACAAATAAATATTAGATAGAATTAGATTATAACTTTATTTGAAACAATAATAGGAGTACAAGTTATTTCATAAACATTTTCTTAGTAATTTTAACTGATGATAAATGTGTCAGTTCTTACTTGGAGAACTTCAAATAATTATAAGAGATAACTTTACAATGAAACAATGAAATTGACAACTCGTCAATATAAATTTAACTACGCAAAAGATAACATGTTATATAACATAGTTATATAGTTATTATGTATTTTTATTGTTTTTTAACCATATAGATTATATAACCAACTTAATAAATATATCATGTAAGTTAGCATATTTCTCCAGAAATGAACATATAAATACATAATTAAAACAAACGCACATGTGACATTAGGAATAAAAATAAAAAATAATTTTTCTATAGACCGTTTAATGGTCAGTTAGTATATTTATTAATGGTCAAAATAAATAAGAAATACTCAGTAACTTTAATTTTTAATTAGAATAAATATGCCGGTAATTATTATTTTTTAACTTTGAACCAAATTTGAAAAATTATTGTTATACACTATAAAAAATCATTTATAAAAAATGAAACTGTAGTTACTTAAAATTATCCAGCGTAAAACCCGCTATTGTAATCTATGTATAATTGACATTTGGAACGTGTTCACCTCACGGTTTCACTTATAAGTCGTTGCTTGAATATGCAAGCGATGTAATTGGCGAACTAATTTCTGCATCTGTGATTCGACGGAGACGTTTCGAATTAAGAATATAAACAATCTGACACTTTGTCAAATCAGAAACGATCAAGTGATTCGAGACGTGAATGAGTCGAAGAAGACAATCGCGCGAATCGAAAGCAGACGATCACGCGATTCGAGGCGACAGACAACCAGACCGAGACCGAGAACAAACAACAACAAATACGAAAGACGTTAACGGATCATTTAGAGGACATTACTTCTCGACCAGTGTTGAGTCTACAGAATATTTACAACTGGACATTATTTCGTTTTGGTAATTTATACAGCTAAAAAAATATAAACTGTTAACAGCTTTTTCCGATATCTATTCTGGATGCAAATTCAAACCCATTCGGCCTATAAGCCCGAAATAACCCGAAATATTCCCGATCTTCTGTAAAAGTTATTTTTTATACATTGTATTGATAGCAGAAAGTCAACAAGTGGAACAACAAGTCGTAAGGATGCCAGATCTGCTGATTGTTCAAATTTTAACGGTCGTGCAATACAAAAATGTAGCGTAAAAAAATACGGATATTAAGAAACTCAATTATACCCCCAAATCTTCCTAATTGGGCGTTGTAGCGAAAAGTGGGTGAGCATTAAATTTTCTTAAATAAGCCAAACGTATAAATGCAAATATAATGCTGCTATATTACACTTGAATTAAGAACTCTACATGAGCTCCATAAATAAGATACACGAGAGTGCATTTGAAACTAAGTGGAACAATGCTGACCATCATAGACGAAAGAGACTGTGAAAGCAGCCGCTTCCCTCTTCAAGTCAATCCTGGCCCAGATACGAAATCCAGAATTAAACCTGGAGACTTGGCTATCATGACTATAACTATGCATGGACTGACTAAAAATTGTTACATAATAATCATTTTATGATTTAAAAAATAAGCCACTGACACTCAGGCCAAGACACGTCATTTTTAAAATAAATAAATGAATCACTAAATACTATAAAACACAAACTACGCGCTAAATATGTCTGACAATTAACATACGCATCAACTGAAAACTAATACAGTTATAATAAATTTATACATTTTTATTGCTCTATGTATAATAAATAAACTATATTTATCATAGATAATAAATATATTATATATAACTGAAATTATACTACAATAGTTGCATTATAGATAAATTAAAATTCAATTTAATTACATAATTGATTTTAATATATTTTTATAATAATCATTAAATATCACATTATTATTGTTACAGTCATGAAGATCGATCTCCTTTTTTTGTTCATCTTTATTTGTTCGGCAAGCTGTCGTCCCAATTACAATAATCCCAAAACAAGCACATGCGGATATGCTGTAAATATTTTGTTCATTTATAACATAAAACACACAAATATTGATGTTCATTTATAACTTAAAACACACAAATATTTATATTAATAAACAAAATATGTACCTAGATTTAGAATTAATCAATATGCCCTCTTATCTCAAGTTCACGACTCGAGATGAAAGGTCACAAGTTTTCATATTTGTCTCACGTACTGTTTATTTATAACGAGATAGTTATGAGCGCAGATGTAAAACGTTAATTAAAATTTATTTATTCATAACAATTTAGACATGTCATCCTACCAAACAAGGAGTTTTGAACGTTCATATCGTTCCTCACAGCCACGATGACGTTGGATGGCTCAAAACTGTTGATCAGTATTATTATGGAAGTAAGTGTAGAATGCATTAATGATTGTAATATTATATTAGCATCATTCAATTAATTTGTATGATTAGGTAGAACGTTGACTCAAAGAGCTGGAGTTCAATACATCCTCGATTCTGTTATCGATGAACTTATGAAAGATCCCGATAGGAGGTTCGTTTATGTGGAAAGCGCTTTCTTTGATCGTTGGTGGTCGCATCAAGACGATCAGAGACGCCATCATGTGAAGAGATTGGTTAATGAAGGAAGATTGGAATTTGCTGGAGGCGCTTGGTCCATGAACGATGAAGCTACCACTCATTATCAATCGATAATTGATCAGATGTCTTGGGGTCTGAGGTGAAAATTATACCATACATTTATATACATAATATATGTCTGATATACCTTAATAAGAAAAAGATGACTCGATGAGATTCACAACCACATACACAAATTAATAATTTTGCAATAGTGATAGTAGTTCACCAAATCACTGTTCTTTTATATTGTATATTCATAAATTATTTAGGATGCTCAATCATACCTTTGGTGAATGTGGAAGACCAAAAGTCGGATGGCAGATCGATCCATTTGGTCATTCCCGAGAAATGACAAATATCTGGGCGCAAGCTGGTTACGATGGTCTCTTTTTGGGAAGGATCGATTTTCAGGATAAAAAGAATCGCTTTCAAAAACAAGAAGCTGAGATGATATGGCGTGGAAGCGATGATTTATGTAAGTATCTACAATTTAAAATAGTTCTACAAATCTATTTTTTATAATTGATAATTTTAGGTAAAAGTTCTGATCTTTTCACCGGAGTGTTATATAACAATTATGCACCACCGCCTGGATTTTGTTTTGATGTTTTGTGCAGCGACGATCCTATCATCGATGATCCAAGAAGCCCAGACTACAACGTCGATAAAATGGTACCCATAGATTGATAATGAAATTGAAAAACAAACCAATGACATTTATCTATAATTTAGGTCACAAAGTTCGTAGAATACGCCAACAATCAGTCAAAGACTTATAAATCGGACCACATTATCATGACAATGGGTGAAGACTTCAATTACCAAGATGCTAGAATGTGGTATAAGAACTTGGACAAATTAATCAAGTACGTAAAAGATTTTATGCATAATTTTCGTAGGTATTCAATATATCTGATTGACTTACTCAGTACATATTTATCCTGGTGTAACGCTTTGGGCTTATGCCTGTCAAGTTACAACGGAAGATTTATTAAAATAATAATAATAATTATCAATGATTCTGATCATTATGATTAATAGCCAATAAGCACGGTAGAAATTCAGTATAGGATTTAAATTTAAATTTTCTAAGTCAGTAATTAATTACTTACGTTTAGTTTATCACGTGCTTGCTCCATCACAGTTTAACGCCTTGATGACATAAATTTTACAGTTTTTTTGCCGATTCTTTTATTGTTCTCAAACCTAGCCATCGTATTGCAGAATATCTGATGTACATAGCAGGTCGAGTACCTGATTCAGCACGATACCTTGAGGTACTCCACCTGATAAATTTATTAGTTATGTAAATGTTCTTGTTTAACAATAAACTATATGAGGGAAACCTTTTTTAATTTTGAAAACGAGCCATCTGTGTCACACTCTTTTTAAATGCTTTTTCAATAAATGGTTGAATGCTCTTCCCTGAAGCTAAACTGTTGAGATGGAACTAGCTGTTTATCCTCAGGTATTGATCAGAATAGTTAAATCGATTGGTTTGTCCAAGGTAACCTTCAAAACGTCACCGGAGATGCAACCTTGTCCAACACTATACAAAGAAAATATTATTTCATTTGTTTTTTTGCAGATACGTTAATAATCGTGACACTACAATTAATTTGTTTTATTCCACTCCATCATGTTACTTAAAATCACTAAACGAAGCAAATTTAAAATGGCCAACAAAACAAGACGATTTCTTCCCATATGCCTCTGATAATCACGCTTTCTGGACTGGATACTTTACTTCTAGGCCTACTATAAAATACTTTGAAAGGAGGGGAAATAATTTCTTGCAAGTAAGTATTATCTTTGTTCGGCTTTTCATCAGTAATTTGGCTAGTAATTGGAAGCAATATTACGGTCTACCACTTTAGACAAATTAATAGTTTCATGATAGGCTTATCGAATGTTTATTGCACGTTTATACGTGTTTAACTATCACTTATGGTGTAAAAAATCCGTGATGTACACTCAGTGTACATGTAAAATGTGTAAAAATTATTGATTTAAAATCAGATCAATAGGAATTAAATTATGATATAATCATTATAGTTTTAGTCAAAGTCTAAACAATTATTATAATAAAAATCCTGAAAACTATAATTTCAGAAATTACAGGTACAAAAATTAAACTTATAATATATTTATTTACAAAAATAATATAAGATAAAAATCAACAAATCCGACCAACAACACTCGTACGTCTGACTGTATTGATGAATTACTGCCAGATTTTGTTGACATCATATATATTTATGATACTTCCGTTAATTACTTACATAATGTAATATAATATTTTAATATATAAGTGTATTATGAAACAATAAGTAAAATATGATCATTTTATTCGACATATTTATTAAGATATTTACATAATAACTGTGATGTACACTCGGTGTACATCACAGTAAAGGAAATATTAAGTTCCATATAAACGAAATTTAATGATTCACTACTTAAAATATTATTTAATAACTACTCCTACTCTTTAAGGTATGTAAACAACTGTATGCAATGACCAACTTGAACGAAAAAGACAAAATAGATCTGAACATGCTTCGCTCTGCTATGGGTATAATTTTATAAATTAATAACATATTGCATATTTTTTTTTATATTACTCTTATACTATTCAGGCATAATGCAGCATCACGATGCTGTTACTGGAACTGAGCAACAACATGTCGCTAGAGATTATGCCAGATTGTTGGATGTTGGAATCGACGATTGTCTAACCACAACTAAAGAATCGTTGAAGTATGTTTTTTTTTTATTTTATATGTAAAATATGTAAGGTTCCATTCATCATAATATTGTTTTTAGCATACTGATGTCGAACAAAAACCAGAAAAATAGGGTACCATCAAGTAAATCTTCAAAAGATATTTACATGCCGATGACTTTATGCCAATTAAACATCACAGAATGTGAAGTCACAGAATCTTCAAAGATATTTGTGGTAATATATCATAAATTATATGTTTAATCTATATTATTCAAGACACATTTTTAAATTTGTAGATCACAGTCTACAATCCATTGGCTCATATTATATCCGACTATGTCAGATTGCCTGTGACGGCTAATACCTATTCCATCAAAGATCCTTCAGGGGAAAATATTGATTATGAAATCTTATCAATAAGTAACAGCGTTATGGAACAATTGCCATCAAGAAAGTCGAACGCTACAGGAGAGTTACTCTTCTTAGCCGAAAATTTACTACCGATGGGATATAGATCTTACTATGTACAAGAAACTAATTCAGAAAACAAAATGCATTTAATACAACCTACCCCTAAAGTCATTACAAAAAAAGCACAAGAAGATTCAGTTAGCTCCGATGAAGACGATATGATGGGTGACTCTACACCGATGGTGATTGACAGTCGTTCACAAGGATTGAGTGGTTTTGATATAGGAATGTCAGAATTTAAGAAATTGATATTGAAAGAAATTCAAGAAGAAAATTCAATTGAAAATGCTGTATGTTTTTTATATTATTTTTTTCAATATTTAATATAAATATATAATAATTTATTCTTTGATATTTTAAGCATATTAAACTAGCACTACACCCTTCTAATGGACTTGTGGATAGTATAACTGTGAATGAAAATGGCATTTTGACAACGTTACCTATTTGTCAACAACTGATGTACTATGAAGGAATGCCGGCTTCTAACAGCACTATTTATAATAGGTATTTATTAGTGGCGTTGCATCCATATAATCTGTTAAATCGTATTTTCCACTATTAACAAATTAAATTTTAAATGACATAAATATAGAATTTTAATCTATCTACTCACAAGATTTTTTGTCTAATGGTTAAGTAATACCTAAAATTTTATCATGTGTTATTATGCGAATAAACGAACTCTTTTTAGAAGTCGTAACAAGGTTTTTGAACCATTACTAAATAACTTAGTAACATCAAATGTCATCACAAGCCAATTTAAATAGTGTGAGATTCTTACCCACTGAAACCCTCGCATCCGCTGCGACTGTCCCTGGTATCCACTTTAACGCATTTCTGCATAAGGCAGCTGGACTTCGACTGGCTTCTCACCCTGCGACTTGATTAAAGTGGTGCTTAAAACCAACGCCTACTAATATATTGCATCGATGGTATTGCTACCACTCGGTAGCCCAAAACTTCGTGACGTCACGACATACAACGATTCCAGGCTTAGTTTTAATGACATTGTTTAAGACTAACTTTACACATTATGTATTTAATATACATAATGCATCAATATTATTAATAGCTCATATCAATTATATTTAATATTTCCATCGATCAGAAGTAAAGTTTTTGTCTTCTTGTGACGTACGGGCTCGACTCTCGCAAGAAGGCATTTACATTTATATTTGATCATTTATTTTGCCTTTCTAAATGTTTAAGAACAAATAGGCTTATCCCCGCATCCGTACATTACAGACGCCGGCGATATGCAAACAAGCAGGAAATTTCCGTTCGGATTGGTTCAAAACATCTTAGCCATAAAAATAATTTTTGTGGACATGTCCAAAATATTAATTAGACACTTTAGTCTATTATATTTATTATATAAAAAACTATTAACAAAAGTTAATAGTTTTGTCCATTATATTTTTTTATTATATTGTTAATTTAATTATTGTAATCTAGAAAGCAATGAAATTATATTAAAACTATATACTAGCTGATTGTTTAACTTTGCCAAGCGCTCTAGAAGCAATAACAAATATTTTGATTTCATTTAGATTTTACCTATGTTTTCTAGTGAAAGTGCGTAAGTGCTTAATCCCCATGTATTGTATTGTGCGTGCTCATTATATAATACATACACAACAACTTCCTATTTCATCGTTTTCTATTTGTATGGTTACTGGATTAACCTATACTATTAAGAAGGCAATAGTTTCCACCCACATTAGTTTATCTTAAAATGTAAGCAGTATCCAACGGAGCCCAAAATATCTAAAAAATAGCATAAAGAAATCTGTATATCAGTACTAATTCAACTTAATAACTACTTACCTGACAAATTTAAAATGAAAGAGCAAACTAAGCTATAATTATTTTAGTAAATTAAACTTTAGAAGACGTTCTTACTTTATATATGATTAAGGGCAAGATTTTATTTTCTTTATTAAATAATATATGTAATGCCATTACTTTTTGATTCACCGACTAGGAAGCAATAAAATAATTTTATATTTTTATCATATGACAGACCTTCCGGAGCTTACATATTCAGACCAAAGTCAGAACAAGCCAAATTTTTTGATAAACCTGTCAATACAGTATTTAAGGTGAATATTATCAACAATATCATTAATAATGCTATATTAAAATATACTTATAATAATGAATTATTTTAGGGTGCTATGGTTCAAGAAATACATCAAAAGTTCTCCAACTGGGCAACGCAAATTATAAGACTTTACAAAGACAATATGCATTTAGAATTTGAATGGCTTGTTGGCCCAATTCCAATTGAGTATGCATAAATATTTTTTAGTATTTCATTATTATTGTGATTAGTATTAATATTTAATATTTATATGTTTTAGTGATGGTGTAGGTAAAGAAGTTGTATCTCGATTCATAACCAATTTTAAAACAGACGGTGAGTTTTATACCGATTCGAACGGAAGGCAAATGTTGAAGAGGATCGTCAATAAAAGACCAACATGGGACGTTCAGCTTGATGAGAAAACTTCAGGCAACTATTATCCAGTGACTTCGATGATATGCCTCAAGGATAAGAACACTGAGAACGAACTACATGTAATGACTGACCGAGCTCAAGGCGGTAGCTCTTTGAAAGATGGAGAAATTGAAATTATGGTAAATGCAGCTTTGAGCTTATTTTACATTTATAAAATCATATAATTAATTGTAATAATTTTACTAACAAACATAATTTAGGTACATAGACGATTGTTATATGATGATTCATTTGGTGTTGGAGAGCCGTTGAATGAAACTGAAAACGGACTGGGCTTAGTAGCCAAAGGGACGCATTATGTTATCATTGGAAGTTCTACACATAGAGGTATTTCAACATTATTTTAGATATATAATATATTATAATAAAAAAATACAAATATTTCATATATCTATTTTAGATTTACCTATAGCAGTCATGAGCAGACACTTAGCTCTTAAAAAATTACTACAGCCATCTATATTTATAACACCAGCTGAAAATATAACGTTTGATCAATGGAAAAATAACAGAAATGAAGTAATTTCAACACTTTATTATGTAATATATAAATTTAATTAATATATTAAATATTAATAATGATTTTAGTTCAGTGGATTGCATACAGCACTACCGGCCAATGTTCATTTATTAACATTAGAGCCGTGGAAAGATGGAAGCATATTACTGCGATTGGAACATATCTTGGAGAGCAAGAACGATCCACAAGATCTTTCCAAGCCAGCTATCGTAAATCTGAGGAATCTATTCTCTGAAATAAAAATATTGACAGTTAGAGAAACGATGTTAGGTGCAAATCAATGGAAAGAGAATTCTAATCGACTCAAATGGCAAACTTCCGAGGGAATGTTTAATACTAATGATAATGAATCTCCCAATGACTCAAAACGGAAGAGAAAAGATAAGGATGATGAATTCCTTATAACCTTAAACCCCATGGAAATAAGAACATTCATTTTGACAGCAAATGTGTTATAAATTTAGTACTACCATATTATAATTATACAAATTTATATTATATTATTCAATAAATCAATGAAAAATATAGAAATTTATTATAAATAATTCCTAATATGCTTCAATATGTGTCATTACCTTGTCAAAGTTAAATTGACAAGCTATTGACATCTTTTGATTAAAATTTCACTTTGATTTTATATAATCACGCAATGCATGTTTAACTTTTTATATAAATAGTGATTTAAAAGGATTTCCTTTCAATCTTCTAGAAACTCATAGCAGAATGAAGCTCAACTCATATATTATACTCTTGAACTCACTTTCTTTTGCAAAATGTGATTCTAAAATAAACGATATTTATTTTCAAAACATAATACTTGATTATTACGAATTAAAAAATATACATAATGGTATAATTTTCACGTGTGGCGAAAGACAAGGTGAGAATAAGTACATGTGTAAAGAAACTTGTATGGGTGCTTTATTAATTGAGGCAATTTGTAAATTTTATCTTATAAAATAATCCTCAATCTTTTATTTTCTTGATAGTATTAAAAAAACTATTTCTCTATTAAAAACCAGTAATGTAGAAGAAAAAATAAAGTAAAACCTTAAACTTGTAGCATGTGCTTAAATTAAACAATTTTTTCTGATTTTATTTATGTTTGTAATTCAAGTAATTAAAAAAGATTTATCTTTTTCAGTTTGTATAAGTGACGTCTAGAATCAATATCAGAAATGTCTAACGTTTATAGTTTCTTCACTATATATGCAGAAATGAAAAGCAAATAAATACCTATAAGACAAACTTCATATTTTACAAAATCATTTATGTTCCATGAACAGCTATATTAAACTCAAACAATCATATTATCTATCCTTGTTTATGAAGTTTGGCTATTTTTATGATGTCACTGGTTGTTAATTCGATTGCTTTATATTTAGTTTACTCAAAATAAATCATTCTGAATTGTGTTTTATGGCAATAATATAACTTTTTTACTTATTTCTAGATATATTTCAACTATACAAATCACTCTCTCACAAACACATTGTAAATATACAAAATATAAATACTTCAAGGTTTAAAACTTTATTCACTATAAGCAGCTATTTTAACAACACATTGAGATTAAACATGGGTATTGTTTTAAATTTAGACTGTCCGAATGCAAATAACGTATTAGATGTGGTAATTTAATATTTCCATATTATAATTAGAGTACGTAATATTCATTTAATTATATATTTATTATTATTAAGGCTTCTACAGAGGAACATTTCACTATCAAATACAAATGGTTGATGATCACGGAGCATTTTATATTGAACTTACCGTCATTGAAGCAAACCAAGTTCAGAATTGATAACGACGTTCTTTTGGCAATCCGAAATAAATCCGGTAAATCAAATTATGACTGAAATCTTATCACTTTAACGATACTTATGAATACATTATTTAAGAAAATTGGATTATTTATGATATATACAACCCCGGCTTTAAATATAAAGGAAAATTCAACATCACTTTATACGGTATGTGGAATGCTCATACTGACGATCCGATGGGAAAACGAATAGTAAATGAATACATCATTAATGGTTTTGTATGCTTCATCATAAGAGATATATTATTAATTACTTTTTTATTTAACAAATCATGTTTCTAGAAAAACCAGTTTACAATAAACACAACAAATCAAAGATTGATTATGATTCAATGCCGTGGACTTTTGGAAATTGGATTATTTATATCAAAACATCTATATTTAAGCGAAGAAGGAATTTTCATGGTTTAGTTTTAAATTTAGGAGTTGCGGTGTGTTTTATCTTTATTTATATTTTTATTGAATATTTAATTAAAACTAAAACAATATTATTATAGTCAGTTCATAGGCCACTCAATGGGACACTAGTGAGTCACTTAAGTTCTCCAAAAAATAGAGAAATTGACGTGATGCACAGATATGGTTATGCCTTTCATCTTTTACTAGGAGACATCTATAATTTCACGTATAGATAAATAAATTTATATGTAGAAGCTAAATATAATATATTGTAATTTATATTTTAGAACAAAAGTTGTGAGAGCAAAAGCTTGGGGTGTTCTTAGAAACGAATCTTGGTCAGGATCCATCAGATTGGTAGTGGAAGGTTTTGCAGAAATGTCAGTTACGCCAGTTCAGTTCAAAAATGAACGGGTAGACTATACAAGTCAAACGGCAATATTTTGGTTAGCTAGGTAATAATTTAGGTATCTAATCTACAAATTGATAAATTCAATATGTATACAAAACAATGCATATGTTTTAAGACCGTGTATTCTATTCAAAAACATAAGAAGAGCTTCATTGGGAGGTAACCTGCTGCGTCCGTTGAGTAATCAGATCTGGATATATACGCTGATTACTCTTTTTATAGCTTCTGTCTTATTTAAAATAATCTTCAAGAGTGAAGTATTAATAATTTAACAATTTACTTATTACAAATATACATTTGTTACTAGATTTATATGTATATTTAAGGAAAAGCGACCAATGAAAAAATACGAAAAAATATTATTAGAAAACCAAAACACTTGGAGTCATATTGTATTTATCACTCTCATAGGTGGAATGTCTCAGCAAGGTAATAAATCAAAATATACACATAATTAACTTCAACTGTTAATACTTCAATTTAATCTCATGCATTACAGGTCTTCAAGACACGCCGTCAAATATGAGCGGTCGAACAGTATTGCTGATAATATTATTATTCTCATTTGCAATATATCAATTTTATTCAGCATCTCTCGTCTCATTTTTATTGCTTAAACCACCAAAGATGATTAAGACACTAGAAGATTTAACTGCGAGCTCATTTCAAATTCTCATTGAAAATGTTCCATATAATTACGACTTTTTTGAAGTGAGTATTTTAGATATAAATACAAACATAATAATTCATTATTCAATATTACATTATATACCCTGCTAAGTCCATGAAAAATATAGTGTAGTCGAGTGCATATACAAATAAGGATGTAGATTAAAAAGAACCGTGAACGCGCATTTGAGTTGTGGATAATAATATGAATGCTTCATTTTGTTGTTAAATTATTTCATGTTAGTATGTTCATAATTATGTGCCGAACGGCAAAACACGTTCTGCCGTGATTGAGTAAATTCCTGCTTCGCCACAGTGCTGCCAGCGCAGCTCTAATTTGGCCAACTGTGTCAGATCCGCCACAAACCAATATAATTCCAAATAATTGCAAATTATCTAAATCTTTATAAGAAATAAACAATTTTTGGTAATGATTCGTCAATTTGTGGTTTTGGTCTGATATCAGTCACCCTCTGAAAGTCACACATTCGAGTTTTCTCATTTGTTAATTTTTTTAAGAACATGAAATGGGTCACTTATTCCAACTGAATATATATAGTCTTTACATCTGTTGCATTTCAATTGCAACTGTGATCACTTCTTTGCTTTGATTAGCCTAATTTTATAAAAAAAAAATACCATTTGTTTTTTACTTAAATTTTTATTTTAAGGGTTTTTATAGTATCTTACTATCTATCTTGCAGCAACCGATCCTTTCGATGACTTTTTCGTACATTTCTGGCGGTATCTCGGCTCTAACTTAACGGATGTTGGTTTTTAGGTGCTTCAACATTTCGGGTTTGTTGGCGTGGACGCGACTCTAAATGTAATCCCACAAAAAATCGCATGATCTTGGCGTCCATTTGACGTCACCAAATGAAATAGTGTGACCTAGGAACTTTTCACGCAAAACATCAAACGTTGCACCCGATATGTGGCAAGCTGCGCCGTTTTGTTAAAACTACTTGTTTTTCACATCAATATCTTCGATTTTATGCCAAAAATAATTGATCATTGATAACCGATTATTTTTGACATAAAATCGATTTTTGGAGTGAGCGCTATGGGCGCATGATAACTTATCATGCGTCTATAGCGCTCACCGTTGACTGTTACAATCCTACCATTATACTTTTCAAAAAAGTAAGGCCCAATGACACCGCCATAGCACAATATACACCAATGCACACTTTTTGGCCATGTTATACTTTCCCGTGAATTTTCCTCGCTTCATATGCGGCAATTTTGCTTATTAACATATCCAGAGGTAGAAATGTGCCTCATCAGAGAAAAATATTCTCTTTAAAAAATCAGCATCAACTTCCTGCTGCTTTATTCGCTTTCCATGGTCTCTGGGTTTTAATTCTTGTATTACCTGAATTTTATACGGGTGTAGGTGCAAGTCCAGATGCAAAATGCGCCAAAGGGAACCATAAGAAAAGTTCAAAAGTGCGAACGCCGACGAATCGACAATTCCGGGTTTTTGGCCGCATTTTTACTTACAGCACCAATGATGATCCACAAGCCTTACCCTATCTCTAACGCTTCCAGTCTTTTAAAAATTTTTGACTACGTTGCGAATTGTTCGCTCAGTATGACAATGAAATTACCCTTACAATTATTTGTTTCATAAACAATTAGTTTTATGAAACAAAGTACTTTATAAACTGATTTAAATTGTCCTCAAAATAAATTATAAAATATTTTTAGGAAACTACTAACCCTGCTGCTATAGATTTGTTTAAAAAGAAAATATTACCAAAAGGCATAAAAAATGTATACACTTCTTCAGAAAAAGGCTTGAAAAAGGTTTTACAGGGAGGTTATGCATTTCAGGTACTCTAGTAAATTGTGTATTAATATCTTATCGATTTGTATCTCTATAATTGATTTTATTAGGTCGACGTCGCATTAGCATATAAGTTAATTCCAGAGATGTTTGACGAAAAGAGCATATGCGATCTTTCTGAAATCCAGTTATTTGCACCGCAACCCACTAATCTTCCAGTGCGGAAAAACTCATCGTATCAGCAGTTTATTGCAGCTGGGTAATTATTGATACAAAACCATTTACTAAAATAAAAAATTCTGACGCATATATTATTTTACAGGATACGAAAAACTCAAGAAACTGGCGTTATGCAACATTTAATAAATTATTGGCATCCGCCAAGACCAAAGTGCAATTTCGACTCGAGTACGAACCTTGAGAGTGTCTCGATAGAACAGATGGCATCGGCTTTTGTTATTTACGCTGCTTGTTGCGCAATATCAATTATGATTCTCATTATAGAAAAGTTGACGTTCATAAAAAACACTTTATTGATAAAACCTTGTCAAAGAATTATAAAGAAACTTAACAAAAAATAGTAAAAAAAATAATACTAGTAATTTAACAGATCACCAAAATATAAATTTAAGAAAAATAAGTATGATTTATACCTATTTAATTAATCTTCTTAACAAATTGCATTGCATAATTTATAGACGTGTTAGAAGTCCAACACCATTCATTCTGTAAAAATGAATAAAACATTCCATGTATCATGCGTGTCTTGCAATTGTCTGAAATTATTAAAAAAACACATTATAAATAAGTAATCAAGTAATTATATATTTATTGTAAATATATTACGTTTATCCAAAATACGAGCGAGCTCCTCAGGAGAGATAAATTTATCCCATTGATGAGTTCCATTAGGCACAATTCTCAATAAGTTTTCGGCTATCATTATACCGCCTAACCAAGCCAAATTCGTTTTATTTAGCGTTGTAATAAACAGAGAACCGCCAGGACGTAATGCTCGAACGCAAGATTCGATAAATAAATCTTTGTTTGTGACATGTTCTACGACTTCGGAGGAAACGACAGCGTCAAATTCTTCACTATGTTTTTCACTAAACAACTAAAATGAATTTGAACATATTTACATTCTAAAATATACTTATTGTGATTAGTATATTATTTATAATAATACCTCTATAGAATCGTGCACGTAATTTAAATGATCAATAGATGATCCGTGTTCTTTAGCCAATGTTATTAATTCTTCACTAGCATCTAAACCCGTGACGGCACCGCCAAGCTTCGCTAAAGACTAATAAAGAATATATACTATGTATAATGTTTTATTAAATATTACAAATTAGTACCTCTGTGAGTATTCCGCCTCCGCATCCGACGTCCAATATTTTTGCATCTTTCAACGGTGCCGGAGTATCGACGTTTATTATTAAATCGTTACGCGTCTCCAATAAACCATCGCGCACGAACGGCACTCTGAGATTATTCAACGAATGCAATCCTCTCATCGAACCATCTTTTTTCCACCATTGATTTTTTAAGTTGGCATGTAAGTTTACTTCGTCGATGTCGATCGTCGAGTGATGCGAATGATTCGACTGCGCTTCAGCCATGTTCGCATCGCTTTTTCCATTTGTCAATAAAACGAACGAGGCTGATAAGTTGCGATTATGAACTTTAATACTGCTAAATCTGAGACGTGACACGTCAAATAAAATAAATTGCTATAATATTTCACCTTAGATTATAATATCTAAAAATCTTAGATTAAAATACCTGCTTAAAAGTTTCAGTGTTTTAGTTAAGTTTGACATTTTGAAATGTAGCGCAATACTACTGACAGTGCACCTGACCACTTGACGCTTCAATTTTGGTCATAACAAGATCAATGATAACCAGGGCTGTGGAGTCATATTTTGCTTTGAAGAGCGTTTTTTTTCCACCTTTAAAATGATAAAATCTGATTTAAGAATTTCCATAAATGCTGACATATTAAAAGTGTTTATTTTTAATGTCTAATTTTAATTTTTAATTAATTAAACTTTTAATTAATTTTTACTTAATTCAAAAAAATTAAGCAATTCCAATTCAATTTTTTTTCAAATGACATGATTTATTAAAAGCTCGACCATTATGTTGGGAAATTGAGAAATTGTCACAGCTATTCTCGATGAATAGCTGTGACAATTTTTCTTTTTGCGCTCCAGCATGTTTCCGAATCGCATTTTAATGTCAGTTGCAAAGCCTGTAAATAGTAAAACGGAAAAAATCGCATATATGCTTTCTGTTCCGAAAAAAGTGACAACCACTAGATTTTTTTTTTTTGGATGAGTGTGATTCAGCAAAATTTAAGCTATGGATATCATAGTTTTGGCAAAATTAAATATATTGTTTGAATATGGATTATTACCAATTTTGTTTTAACGCCCCTTTCAATCTTGCACCCGGGGTGATTTGTCTCCCTCTCTTTGTTACGACCCTAATCAAGTTTTAGGTAAAAACATGAGTCAGTTTGAAAACAATTGAAACTAAAATAATTCATTACCAATGTGTATGGTATTTGTTGTATATCGAGATACGCGAACTTGTTACTTCTGAGGTCTGAATCCAAAACACGTGTGCTTGTATGTAAGCTTTATTGTGTTTGGCCAGGTCCGACCGTTTCGTAACGATAATCGGAGCCAACTGATTTGTCAAGCATAGACATTTCCGAACGCCGACATTTTAGAGTTGATGGATGACATCATATTTTACTTGAAAAATGAAGACTTGCCCTGCTTTCGAATACCATTTGGTAACCTTAGCCTTATGCTCTATAGGTAAATAGCTCCCAGGCTAAATATTTGTTGCAAAAACAATTTATGAAAAATTAGAAAATTACTTTTTTGTCATTTAGTAATAATCATTCTGAAAGAATAGTTTAAAATTGTAGTGTTTCTAATTACCTACTTTTCCGCCATGCTCGACAATTCGTGTTATTTGAACCAAACTTCAGTTATAAACTGTCAATACAATACCAAGCTAGAATGGCGTTTACCAAAACCGGTAATATATCGTTGTATTCAAAAAATTAAACAATAAAAATAAATAGCTTCAATATTTTGCTTTTAAGTTATCATAACTTCTCCGCCAAATTGATTTATGTTCAGTTAAAAACGATATATATTGAATTATTTACTGGCTAATTAGATATTAAATTTCATCTTTGCAGAAGCTGACATCAAAATCGACAAAGAACCGTTTACTTCCGTTAAATTGATTCAATGTAAAGTCGAGGTAATCAAATATTATGTCTCTTAATACATAACACTTGTCCGATGTGAACGTATGTGATTTTTTTCAAGTTATTGGATGTAAAACGCGAATACGATAGCAGCGAAGATACTTACAAAGAAGATGACTTATTCGAAATGGGTTAGACATGCATTTTAATATACCGTATTTCCTCAAACATATATTAATTCATCTCAAATTTGGCCCCAGCTATTATTTTAAAATTATAAAATGTTAGTGAATTATCTAAGTGAGAAATAATATAATAAAAAAAATTCAATACAAAGATACCCCCTTACTTTAGGTTATATACGTATTCCAATTTACTCTTATATTCAAATTGTATTTTTATTTTTTGGGCAAATCTATATTTTTATGCAACACGTTCTAACGTAATGTATGACGATTATTGTTTATTATATGATTTTAGAATTACACGATATAAAAGATGTACTCAAGGCGAATACTACCGTTGTGGACGTCTTTCCTCACCAAAAATGTGATGTCACCAAAGTAATAGTCAAACAGATTTTGCTTACAATGTATTTGACGTTTACGACTAATCTAATAAATAAAATATTTCAATTTTAGGAACCAGAAAGAGGAAAATGCCCTACAAATGATGATTTTTATAAATATCAGTGTAGCAAATGTGGAAAAGTATTCAAAACAAAATATAATCTCTCAAGACATATAAAAAGTCATAGCGATGTTCGTGAGTTTGGATGTGAAA